>NC_133622.1:67325066-67625066 GCF_048593235.1 Sminthopsis crassicaudata
ATCATGAAGTCTTAATAGCAGGAAGGGACCTCAGGACCTTCAATTCTAACTTGTACTTCCATAGCAATCTCCGCTACACATACCCAAGAATTGATCATCTAGCCTTTTAAAAAATTTATCTTCAGTGCTTATATTATTCTACTTTCAACAGAAACCACAAAATTTGGCATCTTTAGGGATTCTAAAATTTTGTAAAAGGGGGTGTGAAGGAGAATTGTCCCATTAATTTGTAATTAGATTTTAAGGACACTGAATCAGATAGCATAGAAACAAAACAAATTTTGTCATTTTCTCTTCTTCAATCATATAATTCCTACTGGTTCACCATTTTCTTTTCTCTCAATTTGTTTTGCTGTCAATGAACATTTATTAGGTACCTAAAATATGATAAGTACTGTCCTAAGTGCTAGGGATACAAAGAAAAGCAAAAATCCCTGACCTCACAAAGTTTACACTCTATTGGGGAGATTGTATGTAATAAGTAGTTAGTATAAGATATAAAGGATTGATTAAAATAGACAGAAGATAACCTGACATGAAAAGATATAGCTGCCAAGGACAAGGAAAAAGACTGAAAAGATAGAATTTAAGCTGGTCTTAAAGGAAGGCAGAGAAAATAAGAAGCAGAGGTGAGATTTGGGGTTTGGGGAAAGAGCATTCCAGGTAAAGGGAGAAGTGGTTGAAGGCACAGAGATAGGAAGTGGAGTGTCAATATCAAGCCCAGTACAAGTACATGGAAGGAAGTAATGTTTAAGAAGACTGGAAAGGTGGGAAAGGGCAATGTTATGAGATGCTTTAAAGGTCAAAAAGAGGCGTTCATATTTGATACTAAAGACATGTTAACTTCCTTGGAGTTGAATGGCCAGTGAATTGGATTGGCTAGAGACTTGATGCAAGAAGACTAGTTTGAAGATTACTGTAATAGTCTAGAGAAGTGATGAAGATCTGAACTAGGTTAGAAACAGGATTTGGCAGAGGACTGATTATGTAGAATAAGAATGAGGCCTCAAGTATGATACCACAGTTGTACGTTTCAGAGACAGGAAGACAGTAGTATCCTCAACAATAACAGGGAAGTATGAATGAGAAGATTTTAGAGAAACGGTGAATTCTGTTTTGAATATGTTAAATCTGAGATTCTACTAGATATCCAGTTTAAAATACTTAATGATTTTAGACTAGAGTCCAGAAACAAGACAAGAGTTTGAGATATGAATTTGGGGATCATCAACATAGATATGAAAACTGTATTCCTGATAAGATTACCAAGACAGACAGTATAGAGAAAAAAACCCAAATAACACACTGACTTGAGGAACATCCACAGTTAGAAGGAAACACGGATGAGGAACCAGCAAAGAAGAATGAAGGAGCACATAAAATAATGCAGACAGAATAATTTCATAAAACCCTGAGAGGAAAGAATATCAAGGAGATGATCAACAGTATTAAAGGCTGTAGAGAGATCAAGAAGGTCTGAAAAGAGACCATTTGAATTGAAAATTAAGAAATTATTAGTAATTTTGGAGAGGACTATTTCAAGTTGGACAGGGTCAGAAGCCAGATTGCAAAAATGTCATGGGAGAGTGAAACAAAGGAAGTGAAGGTAGGAGATATATAGGATGATAGCCAGTGTACAATAAAGGATTTAACAAGGATTTTCTAAGAATGGGATGGATGTGTGTTAAAGCAGAAGAGATGGAGGTATTAGGCAGGGAGAGACTTGAAGATTGGAGAATGGGGATAAATGTGGGGGCAAACTGCTGGAAGAAATACTAAGATATGGCATCAAGGGTACATGGAGAGAGGTTAGCCTCGACAAAAGAGCCACTTCATAATGAGAGGCTGGAGTGAATACTGGGGAAGAAATTTGTTTGCATGATATAAGATGGAGGCGTAGGGATCCACAGGGGAAGCTTTTGGTGAATGGTGCTAATTTTTTTCAATGAATTATTAGACCAAGTCCTCAATGAGATGATGAAAGAAAGGGGCCCAATGGAAGATTTGAGGAGACAAGAAAATCTGGAACAATCATTGGGGAAAGTTGGGTAGTAAATTGATTAGGAAAGAATAGAATTGAACAAAAGTGTATTTTTTCTTTCCTTCCTATAATCTGTTAAAATTTTTTCATGTGCACATTAAAAAAAACAAAATAATTTGTTTTCAACAAGTGTTTCTTTTGAGTATTTTAAGGTATGAACTGAACATGTCATTTTGCAATTCCCTTTAGCACTGTGCTAAAAATGAGTCCTTTCAGGACATATTGAGTTTGAAGTACTAAAGGGCTAATCAAATTGGAATTTCTCCCATTTCATCCGGGGCCATCTCCAGTCGTCTTGATCCAGATCTTGCCACTGGACCAGATGACTCTGGAGAGGAAAGTGAGGCAGGCAACCCTGCACAGCCCTCCCTCACATAAATCCAATTCACTTGCATGTCAAGCATCACTTTCCTGATGTCGTGGTCCTCTTAGAGAAGGAAGGACAAACAACAACAAAGCTAGAGATACAAACAAAGGTTAGAAAAGTCTTAGCTCTCACGGGATTCACAACCTATGTTCACTTTTTTTTCTTTCCCATGGTTTTTTCCTTTTGTTTTGATTTTTCTTTCCCAACATGATTCATAAAGCTGTGTATTTTAAAAAGAAATAACATTTAAAAAAATAAAAGATTGTGTAGAAAAATGCTAGCTATGTACAAGACTCATTGCAGAATAAGAGAAAGAACGGGGTGAGAAAATGCTTCTCTGAGAAGAGAGAATTTTATTTGTAATTTAAAGGAGACCAGGAGGTAAGAGAGAATATTCAAGTCTTTAAGAACAAACAAACAGTAAAAATGTCCAGACTGGGGAAATGGAATGTGCAAAGAACAACAAAGAAAACCAGAGTCCCGCTATCACCAGTGGGGACGAGAAGTAAGGTGTAAGAAGATGGAAAATGGGGAAAAGAGGAGCATGAGTCGTTGATGGGGCTATGAACGGGAAAGTCTCAAAGGGACGGAACCCCGTGGTAATTAACGAAGTTGTAAGAACTGATGCAGATGGAAGCGAGCAGCAGCACGGGCAGAACAATTACACAGCGTCAATAACACCGCAAAGACAACCGCTCTGGAGGACTCGGGGATTCTGAGTAACAGGTGACCAGACACAAGGGCAGAGGACTCGGGACGACACATGCTACCTACCTCCGACAGAGTGGCGGACTCAGAGGCACCTTTTTCCCCCTAGGACGGGACTTTTGTGGAAGTTTGTTTTCCTTTTTTAAACACATTTGTTACGTGTTTTGTTTTTCAAGCTTTCTTAAGGAGAGGGAAGAGAGAGAATTCAAGTTGAAAATAAAATGAAGCTGAGGGAGGAAGGGGCCTAACGGAGGTGAGGCTAGGCCCAAGAAATCCCCTCCTGCCGGGGCTCCACCGCCCCTCGTAGCCGAGCTGAGGATGCGGAGTGTTAGACGCCCGCGAGCGCCTAAATCTAATGCCCTCCATCCCCTAGACAACCGGGGAGACGCGGGCGGGAGCACTCCAGATAGAATCACCCGCGCCTCCCCCGCCCACCCAGTTTTCCAGACCCCGAGGCGGCTCACACCCACGGCTCCCCAGGTCCCCGCCCCTTCACTACGACCGGAAGCGCCTTCTCCGGTTCCCCAGCAGCCGCGCGACAGCGTCTCTCCCGACGCCGGGGACGCACGCCTTACCTTCCGCTGCCGGGCTCGCGCCCAGCTCTGTGCCACGGAGTAGAGAAGGCTTCGGAGATGTTCTCGCGAGATCTCACAGTGCGCGGCCCCGGCCCGCCCCCCTGGGCCTCTGCACCTTCTCTGCAGGGGCGGGAACATCAGGCGGAGCGGGTGCTAGCTGACAGCTCTCGCAGCTGTCGCCGACGCTTCTGGCCGAAGTCGTCCAGGAGCCCAGCTTCTCCCTTCTTGTGTGGAAGGACAGCGGGCGCGAGACTCTCGGCTTCCGCGAGGAGAGCGGGGGCGGGGCCGCGGCGGATGTGGCGGCGACGCGAGGTGGAAGCGGCGCCCGGCCCACGTCGGAGGGCCGCGCGAGGCGCGGGGCCCGGGAGAAGCGAGCGCTAGGAGCGCGTGCGCGTCCCCGAACGGCGGCCGCGGTTGGGAGGGGACGTTGCGCAATCGGGCCGCTGTCCGGTCCAGTCCGCGATGGAGCTGGAGTCGTCGCTGGAGGCGAGCTTCACGGCCAGCGGCAGTGGCGCGGGGCTGCCTCCAGCCCGCTCCCGCATCTTCAAGATCATTGTGATCGGCGATTCCAACGTGGGCAAGACGTGCCTGACGTACCGTTTCTGCGCCGGCCGCTTCCCCGACCGGACCGAGGCCACCATCGGCGTGGACTTCCGCGAGCGTGCCGTGGAAATCGACGGCGAGCGCATCAAGGTGAGCTCTCCGAGGGCCGCGCCCGCCGCCGAAGTTGCTAAGGGTGCCGACCCCCGATGGACGTTTGTCACTCCCCTGCGAAGTGGGGGGGCGGCGGTGGTTATCCCCGACTTACAGAGAAGCGGTGGGGCCAGTGATACCCCTAGGGATGCTCCGCTAGAGGAGGTAGAGCTGGCAGAGGCCGTAGGGGGCGGTTAATAGCTCACCCCGTAATTGGACAGATCGGGGAAATGAGGCCTAGAGAAAAGTGATCCGCTTACTTCACAGCAGATGCTACTAAGGATCTTAAGTAGTCAGTAGTGTACCCTCCAATTATACAGATTGGAAAACTGAGGCCCAGAGAATAGTGACATCACAGCAGATAGTACTAGGTCTTAGGGAGGCAGTTAATCGTGCACCCCCTAATTGGACACATTGGAAAACAGAGGCCTGAGAAAAATGATGCATTAACCCCACAGCTGGTGTTACTAAGGGATGTTAGAGGGGCAGTCAATATGAACCCCTAATTGAACAGATTGGGAAACCGAGGCCCAGAGAAAAGTGATCCTAGTATTCCAGGAGGTGTTGCTAAGACATCTCAGAGGGGCAGTCAGTAGTGCACCCCCTATTGGACAGGTGGGGAACTGAGGCCTAAAGAAAAGTGACCCTCTAACATCACAGCAGATGTTACTAAGGAATCTGAGAGACAATTTATAGTGCATCCCCTAACTGGATAAATTGGAGAACTGTGGCTCAGAGAAAGAAAGTGACCCAAGTCATAGAGGATGATAAAAGGAGAGCTTAGAGGCAGTCAGCAGTGAACCTTCTAATTGGATAGGTGGGAACTGAGGCCCAGAGAAATGAAGTGACCTAACATCACAGCAGGTGTTACTAAGATATTCCCCTAATTGAACAGATTGGGAAATTGAAGCTCAGAGCAATGAAGTGCCCTGTTAAGTTTGCAACAGAGGTGTACTTAGGGACCTTACTTAGAGGCCTGTTAATAGTGTAGCTCCCTAATTTTTAGATATGGAAACTTGAATCCCAGAAGTCATTGGCTAAGATCCCAACAGTCATTACTAATTACTAAGGCATATGGATGGATGGATGGATGGATGGATGGATGGATGGAGATGAGTTAAGACTTTGATGCAGGACTTGGCTCTCTCTCTTCCTTTTACTTTGATCCCTTGAGGGAAGTTTACCTCACTGTACCATCTCTATCAACTCTTTCCAGTCTGTACTGGAAAAGGGAATTATCCCTACCCTATTATTACCTATGATAATGAAATCACATTGCCCATGCACAGAAGGTGTTACAAAATGCAGAGATTGGATGTGAATACAGAACCCGAGTGCTTTCTGCTACACTGTGGAAGTATCAGTTGGATGGTGGGCACGAGACAGAGCTTTATAAGTATAGAACAAGACATTTCTAGAGTGTTTGCTGAGGGCCATGATAAAACATGGTCAGTGTCAACTGAGGACACATGTGAGGATATTTCTTCTCTGCCTAGCCTCAGACTTGGAAGAATCAGTCAGTTAATAACTTTTTAAATATGTGTTTTGCATAGGGTAAGCACTAAAAAAAATGCTTTTTCATTCTTTGGATCTTGAGGACACTATGTAGGTATAATAGGGAAAATTATAAAGGGGGGAAAAGACAATTAAAAAGTAACAGCTTACATTAATAGCTCTAAGACTTTCAAAGCCTATTTCTTATGTAAAACCTTGTATGAGCATGTTATATTACATCCATTTTTCTTTCTGGAAGATAGAGGATAAATCTGTGTTCTTCCTCTTCTTCAATGGTATAATAGAGGTGCAAATGGTTGAAATTAGTCAGAGTAAGTAGCTGGTCACAGTAGAAAAGGAAGCAGTGACCAATTTTTAACCGCATTTATGAATATTGGGTAGTAATGCTTTTGATGTAGATATATACTGTCACATACAAATGAAATAATTGCAAGCACTGTATAGAAGCTAATATTCATGGAAACGCAATACAAGTCAACCAGCCCATCTTGTTTTGTTCTCTCTAGGGGATTTCATTTATATTATATTCATTTCCAAATGTATCTGATGCACTCTTCTTAAAAGCACCTTTGATGAAAGAGAAACAATACATTCAATATTCTTATATTTGCAATCTGGAAAACTGCCATTTTCAGTAAGCTTCTTTTAGAAAATGGCTTATTGTTAGCAGGGCTATCTTAAAAAGCCATTGGTAAGTCCCTACTGAGAGCCTATTTTGTGCAAGAACTGGGGATGTTCAAAGAAGTAGAAATGTAGTCTTGTTGGGGAGACAAGACATTGATTGAAAACAAACAGCAAAGTTATTGTAATTTCAAAACTAATTAGATTATCAGTTTGCCACTATCTCTGATCTTAGTGAAGCACTCTGCTCCCTTCTAGATAAGTCTACTGTCTTCTAGTTAAGTAACCTGGATCTGACTAACGTTCTTTTGAGCCCCATGAAAGGACAATTCAGAGTTAATGCTAATTCAGTAATTAGTATTCCACTCAAAAATTAAATTGAATAAAGCCTGTTAAATTTTTTTTTCTCTGTAAGTATTTATGTAGAGGTAAAATTCATATATTTGATCAGAAGTTTTTAAGAATCAGTTTTTATACCATTCTTCAGAACAAAAGTTTTGTGTTTATTAATAATTCCTCAAACATGCAACATTTGGAGAAGGTTAGAATCTGTTTTGGGAAATTTAATATAATTAAATAATTTCTTGAATGAAAATGCCTCTGATTTTTTTTTTTTTCATTGACAGTCCTAAGTATATCCTCCATATAAATGTTTTTACTGTCTCTGTCCCATTTGAGGATTCCAACCAAAGAAAAAATCTAGCTATGCAGAGGGAGAAAAAGAAACAAAATTGAAATTTGAAGAGTAAAAGGTCAGGGCCTAGTTAGTCTATATTCTAGTGAATAACATAGACAGGTTTGATAATGCAATTTCTTAAAAGTATATTTTTTCCTTATTTTGTGTTTTTCTTCAGTTTGTTGCCCAAGTGTTATTAATAGTATGAAGGGATATACAATTTTTTATCAAGACTATTTGTATCAGAGACAGGAGGGTAGGGATAATTCTGTGTTTCTTCTCTTCCGCAGAGATGTAACAGAGGTAATGATGAGTGATTGAAAGTAGTCAAAATTAGCAACTGCTTACAGTAGAAAGAGAAGGAGGGGCCAGTCCTTTCTAGAGGCTCTATAGCATATTAGGACAGGGATTCTTAATCCATTTTGTGGACTGTGGACCTCTTTGGCAGTCTAAAGCCTTTGTATCAGAAGAATGCTTTTAAATGAAAGAAGCAAAACAACTAAAATTATAAAGGAAGCAGTTGCACACACATATTACAAAAGAAACCAAAATGCATAACTTTTTTCCCATCCAAGTTTATCAATGGGGCATGATGGGTATGGGAGAGAGGGTTGTATCTGGATTTGGGAGGAAGGAGAATGGAAAGAACAAAATACCATTTTAAATATGTTGCTAGTCACTCCCCCCTACCATTTTCTTCTTTGTTTTATACTTAATGCCCTCTTCATCACCAGCAGGAAGAACCTGTACCCTGCTAAGGTTTCTACCACATGCCTCCGAAGCTGCCACAGATGTCACAGTTTGGATTTAGAATTGGGTCCTAGTGATATGTATATTTCTACAAATTGGAAGAAGGACAAGGATTGGTTCTGTGTTCATTGATATAGGGAACTCCCAGGTGAGGAAATTACCTTTTACAGATGCAATTCAGAACTTTGTCTGCAACTTTAAGACTTAGAGTTGCCTAATGCATCTTGAGGTTAAAGCACATAGCCAGCATATATATGACTGAGGTGGGGACTGAACCTTCATGGCTTTGTAGCTGACTCTCCATATACTACTTCCTGTCACCCCCTGTTTCTTCAAGTCCAAGTTAGAATGCTATATGCATTTCCCAAGAGAAACAGTATTATAAATGGTGATTGGGTTACATAATACTTAAAATACATTGTTAGCTAGGCATTTACAAAGCTTGCCTGGAACATAACTAACCAAAATCTAATACTCCATTTCTACAACAAAGGTAAGAAAAATTTTAGTTATGAAAAAATGTGGAACCATAATTAAGAGATCTGCACCTTACCTTTCATTGTAAAGTGAAGGAGATTCCAAGCATGTACAGAGCAAAGGGATTCTAAAGCATTATATAATGTACTTAACTGTCAAATATTATTTATTTGGGAATTATTATTTATTATTATATTTTAGAGTAGCTATATCCTTTGCCCTGTGTGTAACCTGATCTATAGAGCTTTTGTTTTATATAGGTCAAAGTTTTTTGAACAACTTTTTTATTCTTTTGTTCCTATATGAAATTGAAATTTTCACATTTCTTCAAAAAAAATTTTTTTCCATGATTTCATTGGATTTGACTACACTTCTCAAATACAAATTAATAACTTTTAGTAAGAGGTCTTTATATGTTGTTTTGACAGAGAAAAATCTTCATTGTAGCACTCTTTGTGGTAGCAGAGAACTAAAAAACAAAGTGAGTATATACTGGCTGGGATTGGTTCTGAAATCTAGTATGAGAACATAATGGGATATCATTAAACATTAAAGTATATTAAATATGGAGAAGTTAGAGACGCATGGGAAGATTTTATACAATGAGACTGAATGAGTTAAGCTGAGCTAAGCCAGTAATGTACAGAATGTGAATGAAAAGATCACTAAGAGAAAGGCAAACTCAAAATTAATGGAATAAAAATGAAAGCATAGATGATGAAACACTTTCCCCTCTCTGCACCCTCTCATTTCCCTCAAGCAGATTGGAAATAGACTATTTGAGATGAAATACTTTATATATAACTGTTAGATTATGTTCACCAACATCTGGTGCTGAATCCCTCCAAATTTAATCTTGATAAGACTTATAGAACTCATTCTCCTAGCAGGAATACAAGTGAGAGAAACAGAGTAAGACTTCAGAAGGATGCAAAGTTGTTCCTTCTAAGTGTCATATCAGCCATTTTGATTCAGGTCGCAATTGTATTTTATCTCAAAAGACTGTTGGGCAGCATTGGACAATGTTGATTTATGAATGTATTGGGGTGAGAACTTAGGAGAGATTTGTTTCAGAAACACATTGGAGTATTGTAATATTCTAGATTGGTCCCAAGAATCATTTGATTTCCAGCAAAATGTGTTTATTAGCTACTTTTATTGGGAAAGTGAGAAGAAGGAATCTTACCTGGCCAGTTCTCCTATGGTTTTTCCTGCATGTAATCCAAACATCATAGCTATTTTTCTTAGTTTGTATGGTTGATCTAAAGATAAGATTGTAGAATTTAGAACTGGGAGAATCATTAGAGATTATCTAGTTCAAAAGTTCTTAACCTAGGGTATTTGGTTTTTTATCTTTTAAAAATATTTTGATAACTATTTCATTACAGTGGATTTCCTTTTTAATCATCATTTACAAACATTTTGAGAATGGGTCTATAGGCTTTACCAGATTACTTAAAGGTAGTCTGGAATAGAAAAGATTAAGAAACCCTGGTGTAGTCCAACTACTCAATTCTCTTTTTTAAACTTTATTTTCATGATATGTCTTCTTTCTTCCTGCTACCTTTCTACTTACCTTCACAGAGAGCCAGAACAACAAACTTCTTGTAGATAAACAAAGCAGTTTCATTTTGTTCTTCACCTCTGTCAGAGAATAAGTTTCCATGCATCTAGAGTTGTGATTGGTCATTGTATTGATCAGAGTTCCTAATTCGTTAAAGTTGTTTAATAATTTTTTAAAGTAGCACCTACTATATATGCTTAGCACTTTATAAATATAATCTCATTTTAACCTTATGGATTTTTATCCCTGGGAAATAGGTGTTATTATTATACCTATTTTATAGTTGAGGCAAACAGGTTAAGTGATTTGCCCAAGGTTACACAAGTGGTAAGTGTCTGTGCCTGGATTTGAATTCCAGGCACAGTACTCTGTTCACCACACCATCAAGTTGCCTATTCATCTTTACAATATTTTTCATTATATAAATTGAGTCTCCTAATTCTGCTACTTCACTCCACATGGATTTAAGAAACTCCAGGTTTCTCTAAAACCATCCTATTCATAATTTCTTATGGCATAATGGTATTCTATCCCATTCATATACTATAACTTGTTTAGCCCCATTTGATGGATGCCCCTTTGGTTTCCAATTCTTTGCCACCACAAAAAGGGTTATTATAAATATTTTTGTACATTTGTCACCTTCATATTACAAATGGAGGGCACAGATTTAGATCTGTGGATCTAAATGGATCTATGATTTAGAGCTGGGAAAGACCTTGGTGATAATTAGAAATTAAAAAAAAAAAAAAAAAAAAATTTTCTTGATGCCTTTTGTCTTTATATCATAGTCATTTCAAAGCTGCCATCCAGTCCCCCACTTTCTCCAAGTTGAATCTTCCTTTGTGAAAAAGAAAAACAACCAAACAAAAACCTCTCTGCTCCAATTAGTACATGTCTAACAGCATGTACAATATTTTCTCTCAGTATTCTCCTATGTCTGTGCACTAAGACTTGGTACAATACAAAAAAGTCATCCTGGTTCTAGTCAACTTCACTCTGCATCAGTTCATCTAAATCTCCCAGGTTTCTCTGAAACTTTTCCCTTTATTATTTCTCATGGCACTATAGTTTCCATCACATTTACATATTATGACTTGTACAACCATTCTCCAATTTGTGAGTATTCCCTTAGATTTTCATTCTTTGCCAGCTCAACTACAGATATTTTTGTACACCTTTAGAAATTGTTTTGCTTAGGACTAAATTCCAATAATCTCCCTTCATTCTAATTTCCTAATGCTCCTTCTCCTCTTTTCCCTCTTATTTTTATGTTGAGTGAAATGCACTTCTATACCCTGCTCTCTCTCTCTGTGTGTGTGTGTGTGTGTGTGTGTGTGTGTGTGTGTGTGTGTGTGTGTATTTATTATTCCCTATTTTGACTAGTTCCAAAGAGATGAGGCTCAATGTCAGCTGCTTCCCTCAACCCCCATTCTTGTCCCTTGTTTGTATAGATATCTACTTGTAGTACCCTGATTATGTACAATAACTTTCCCAATTTCCTTTTCTATCCCCCTCATTGTATTATTAGTCTCTTCTGGTTTCATTCTTTTAATATCAAAAATACACTTCCATGGTTACCTTCAACATAAAGAAGATCTAATTCACTTCCCGTTGATCAATGATGGACAGAAACAGCTACACCCAGAGAAGGAACATTGGGAATTGAATGTAAACTGTTTGCACTATTGTCTTTCTACCCAGGTAACTTATACCTTCGGAATCCAATTCTCACCGTGCAACAGGAAGTTTGGTTTTGCACACATGTATTGTATCTAGGTTATACTGTAGCACATTTGATATGTATGGGATTGCCTGTCATCTGGGGGAGGAGGTAGAGGGAGGGAGGGGGAAAATTTGGAAAGACGAATATAAGGGATAATGTTGTAAAAAAAAAAAATTACTCGTGCATATGTACTGTCAAGAAGGACTGTGCTCAGCTCCTCTTCCAAGCTCGCTGCCAGGATCCGCTGCTTTGCGAACATCCCTGAGACAAGATGGTGAAGGTCGGAGTCAATGGATTTGGCCGTATCGGATGCCTGGTGACCCGTGCTGCCTTCTGCTCAAGCGGAGTAGACATTGTGGCCATCAATGACCCCTTCATTGACCTTAATTACATGGTTTATATGTTCCAATATGATTCCACCCATGGCAAGTTCAATGGCACTGTCAAGGCTGAGAATGGAAAGCTGGTGATCAATGGAAAGGCCATTACCATCTTCCAGGAGCGGGATCCCACCAACATTAAATGGGGAGATGCTGGAGCCGAATACGTTGTGGAGTCCACTGGAGTGTTTACCACCATGGAGAAGGCTGGGGCTCACTTGAAGGGTGGAGCTAAGCGTGTCATCATTTCTGCACCTTCTGCTAATGCCCCCATGTTTGTGATGGGAGTGATCCATGAGAAATACGATAATTCCCTTAAGATTGTCAGCAATGCCTCCTGCACTACCAACTGCTTGGCCCCCTTGGCCAAAGTCATTCATGACAACTTTGGCATTGTGGAAGGACTCATGACCACAGTTCATGCCATCACTGCTACTCAGAAGACAGTTGACGGTCCCTCCGGCAAGCTGTGGCGTGATGGGCGTGGTGCTGCTCAGAACATCATCCCTGCTTCCACTGGCGCTGCTAAGGCTGTAGGCAAGGTCATCCCTGAGTTGAACGGAAAGCTCACAGGCATGGCTTTCCGAGTTCCTACTCCCAACGTATCTGTTGTGGATCTGACCTGCCGCCTGGAGAAACCTGCCAAATATGATGACATCAAGAAAGTGGTGAAGCAAGCATCAGAAGGACCCTTGAAGGGCATCTTGGGCTACACAGAGGACCAGGTAGTATCCTGTGACTTCAACAGCAACACCCACTCTTCCACCTTTGATGCTGGCGCTGGCATTGCCCTCAATGACCATTTTGTCAAGCTCATTTCCTGGTACGACAATGAGTATGGTTATAGCAACCGTATAGTGGACCTCATGGTCTACATGGCCTCCAAGGAGTAAAGTGGGAAGCCATGGATCTTCATCCCCAGCCAAAAAAAGTTGTTCCACCACTGGGGAGCCCACATCCCTAACCCTATGTTCCTATACTGGGGATTTCATGCCCCATTCACATTATTGTCCTACAGCCACCCCTGTAGTAAGGGGGAGTAGCCTAGAGTGTCCTATATTGTGTACCATCAATAAAGTTATCTTATTTCAGTGGGGAAAAAAAAAAAAAAAAAAGATTGTGATTATAAAATTAAAAAAAAAAATACATTTCCAAATCTTCTTTCTAATTAGAAAGGAATTTGTGACTGCTAAGGATAAATAGGGCTTAGAGGAACACATTCTGTGTGAGTTGTTTATTTATCATTGTTCTTTCATGTATACTTGTCTTTTTTGTCTTTGTATCCCCACTGCTTAGCGTAGTCACAATTCTAAATAATGTTGTAGTCGTATAAGTTTTTCTCATTCTTCCTTTTCTTTCATTTTATATGTCTTCAATTGCTTCTCTAAATCTTGCTTTTTGATTTTCTCTTGAGTTACAGTAATTTATTCAATTATACATATGCTGTAATTTATTTGACTTATTAATTAATTTATTTTATTTCCCCAATTGACAAGTACCCTTTGTTTATAATTATTTTATGCAACATAAAGTACTATGCCTATTTTTGTTTGTAAATCTTTTCTCTCTTATTCCTTTTGTATCCATATCTATGTATTTCTGGTCAAAGGGTAGAATTTAGTGACTTTTGTACATAGTTGCAGGTTTTTTTTCCAAATGATTGAACCAATTAACAGCTCTCCTCGATGCTCAGATTCCTTCTAACAGTTTTCCTCTTTTTGGTCATCTTTGCCTTCTAAATGCTTAATGTGCATTTTTCTTATGATTAGTGGCATGACTTTTTTGTGGTTGCTGGTCTCTATCTTTATTTTTTAGAACTATTTGTTCATATTCTTTGACCATCATTTCTTAGGAAATAGCTCTTGTTTTTATATAATTGAATGAATTCAGATCTTTATTAGATAAGATTGCTACATAATTTTTTTCTTCCACTTAACTGTTTCTTTTTAAATTTTAATGTCATTGATTTCTTTGGTGCAAAAACTTGAAATGTTATACATTATAGGATTGCCTTAGTGAGATTTACATTCACTTAAAAATTAAATCTAAAAATTTACAGAAAAAATGTAAAAATGTAACAGATTTTTTAAAAAGTCTCTTGTCCAGTGTGTGAATAGTTTTTCTTCATCTTTTATTTTTTGTTTGTTTTTAAAGCTGTGAGCATTATATAGGGTAGGCTATGCAAATAGACAGTAATTAAATTGGACCCAGAGTTTAATAGTAAGAAAAGTGGCTAGACATCTGGGAAATTTTAAAATATCTTCAACAATTCTGGGCAAGGATACTGGAGTGGTTTGCCATTACCTTCTCTAGCTCGTTTTTCAGATGAGGAAACTAAGGTAAACTGGGTTAAGTGGTTTACCTGCTCATTTAACATTACTGGAAGAATATTATTAGTCTTTTAAAAATAGCCTTTATTTTAGGGGGAAATCTTAGGATTATTTAAAGATTTCTGTAGTTTCCCAAAGGAAATCCAGCTCATTCTTCATCTGCTTTTTTTTTTCCTGTCTGAGAGGCTGTGAAACTTCTTTAAAAAGTTCTGCAGTATTTGGAAATTCTATGTAATCAGCACAATTTTATCTGACAATAGGAGATATCTGGTGAATTTTATATATGGGTTTTCTTTTTGACTTGATTCTGCATTGGATCCTCCTTCATGATAGGTTGAACACTTTTAACCATATTTATGTCGTGTCTTAATATTATTTATTAGGGGATTGTCAGAATTATAGCTGTTACATCTTTCAAGGTATCTTGTCTGGTTGTGATATAAGAATAGTAGATAATACATATCATCCAATTTGCCTCTTTTTTATATACAATGTAACTATTGCAGTAGTTCCCTGGTTCTTCCCTTTAGGACCAAGTGGAAAGAACCTAAACCTTCTTCTGTCCTCCAAATGGTTAGATGTAATGTCTACTAGAAAGTTTTCCTCATAGTTTTGATCTTTCCTCCTTCAAATTTTCTGAGTTTTTATTCTTTTTCTTGTTCCCCTTTTATTGTACTCATAGTTATTTAAATGTTATATATAGTCTGCCCCCTCATGTTGTTGCTAAGCTTGAAGTCTATCAAATATCCCAGATGGTTGCTCACATCTTTCTCACCTATTTACAAGTAAGCACAAATAATTAAACCTTTCCTCAGAACAACTATGCGATTATATTGTTATTAGAATCAAGCTATGCCTGAGTTTTTTATAATAATAAAAAATTATTCAGTGATAGAAGTTGTAAAAAATAATAGCCAGAAAGTTAGATCCCCAAAGGTAAACTTTTGAGAGGTAATGGTAACTCCTGAAGATCACCTACTAAGAAGACTTAGTTTTTTGGATCTGTGTCAACCACACAAATGACATCATGGTTTCTTGAAATATTGAAGTAATAGGTATGAAAGTACTTTGAAAAAAATATAAAGTACTATATAATTGCAATGGGGTTTTTTGTGGATGGGAGGAGGTCAGAAAAATAGTATTTTTTTTTTCCCTGAAGCAATTGGGGTTAAATGACTTGCCCAAGGTCACACAGCTAAGACGTGTTAAGTGTCTTAGACCAGATTTGAACTCAGATCCTCCTGACTTCAGAGTTGGTGCTCTATCCACTACACAACCTAGTTGCCCCTAAAATAGTATTCTTAAGTATTTTAACTTGCAATTATTCTGTTGTAATTTTTTTCCCTTCTTTTTATTTGCAGATACAGTTATGGGACACGGCAGGACAAGAACGCTTCAGAAAGAGCATGGTGCAGCACTACTATAGGAATGTACATGCTGTTGTCTTTGTGTATGACATGACCAATATAGTTAGTTTTCACAGCCTGCCATTATGGATAGAAGAATGCAAACAACATTTGCTTGCTAGTGATATACCAAGGATTCTGGTTGGAAATAAATGTGACTTGAGAAGTGCCATTCAAGTTCCTACAGATTTGGCCCAGAAATTTGCTGACACACACTCTATGCCACTATTTGAAACCTCTGCTAAAAATCCCAATGATAATGACCATGTGGAAGCTATATTCATGACCTTAGCTCATAAGCTCAAGAGCCACAAACCTCTAATGCTTAGTCAACCACCTGATAATGGAATTGTTTTGAAGCCTGAACCAAAACCTACAATGACTTGTTGGTGTTAAACAACAATGTTTTAAAAGTTAATCCTTTGACTTGTTGAAAAAATGCTTTTTAAGTGTACAATAAGTCCCAAGTTTTAGTCATAAGTATACTAGCTCATCTTAGCACTTTAATGTTTGTCTTGTAAATGGAAGTCAAGTCATTCATTCATTTCTTTGCACCTTGTATGCAACTTTTTGGGAGATGTGGAGGGAGAGGCAATCAGGATTAAGTGACTTGCCCTGAGATCACACAGCTAGTAAATGTCAAATATCTGAACCTGGAGTTGAACTTGGGTCCTTTTGATTCTAGGGCTGGAACTCTGTCCATTTTTCACCTTAGCTGTCCTCCTTGTACACGTCTTAATGGAGTTTTTGTCACTTTGGTTGCACAGAGAAGAAAGAAAAAAGAAATTCAAGCAGAGTTTAAGGTTGAACAAGTATTTTTAATCAATTCTTCTGAGCTCATTTTTCATTTGAATCATTGTGAAATGTGTTTTCATTATAAAGTTGAAATGGAGAAAAACCAGAAGGAATAAAATAATATCCCTTCTGAGCCAAGAAAGGTTAGGGATGCCTCATATAGAAGAAAATGAAGGAATTTTAAGAATCTTCAATTAAATTATTTTAAACAGATCATTGCCTAGCAGCCAAAGGTTTTATGCCATGAAAATATCTAAGGGAATTAGAGTAACTTTTATTGGAATATAATTTGAATGTGATGTTCTCTCAGTTTATAAAAGGGTGAAGCCCCAATTTTCATTTGTTTCTTCAACCTTAGATAATTTTAAAAAATTGTCTTAAATATTATCAAGTATCTGTGATTTTTGTCAGTGAGGTAACTCCTTCCACTGACATAGATTGCAACTTGTCTGTAATTTATGAAGCACACAGCTATCCTAAATCCTTATGCCTTGAAATAGCTTTATTTTTAAGTTACAGTAATTCCATGATTTTTATTATTAAATTACATTATAGAGCCAAGGGTTTGGAAGCAAAAATCTGGGAATGAGGAATATGCCTAGGATTCTAATCCGGGCTTGATGTCCTAAAGGATATGAATCAATATTACTTGACCACTTGGTGCCTCAACCATTGTAGATCAATTTTATCAACAAAAAATTTAAAATATAAGCATTATTTTAATTCCGGTCCTAGGTAAATTATTTTAAATAGATATTGTAAGATATTGAGAAAAGTCAATTTTGTTTTTGTTTGTTTGTTTGTTTGTTTGTTTGTTTGTTTTTTTTGATTGGGCTCTCTTCTCATTTGACTAGTTTAAAAAAGAAAATCTACTTGAAAGTTTTTGCAGAATGTTTCAGGAGCTACATGTAATTGAAGAAAGAAGACTAAATGAAGTCTAGCTACCACAGGGAGACTATGCCTTAGCTACTGTGATTTTCAAGTTTGCTTTTTGGAATTTCCTGCCAAAAATTTCCAATTTAATAACTGAAGGCTTCTATGTGAATACTGATGAAGTCATCAATTGCCAATTCAGTTATAGTTCTGTGTACCCTTTAGCTCAAATTCTGACTCTAAGTGTACTTATATTATAGTACTTTGCTGCAGGTATAGTGTTTTAAAAGGAAAAACACTGTCTTTAAAAATTTTGCCATAATACCTCTATTTCAGTCTAATTAATAAATTGATATTTAGGAGGGGAAATTGAATCTCTCAGTAGGGGACAAAGTATTACAAATCTTTTCCCTAAGTTTGCACATACAACTGTTGTGAAAAAGGGGATTAAGCCATGGGATTTAATTGAGTACATGAGTTCAATAGTTTTTATGTAATACCACCCTTGTTGATAAATTTCAAGAACAAATTAAGTAAATGGATAAATTGTGCTTTTGTTATGTATTGGAAACATGAAAAGGAAATTAAACATTCAGCCAGTTTAGGACTTTTTACAAATTTGTTATCCTGATGATCTTATAAGGATTATTTAATTATAAAAGTGAGATAATCTATTAACTGATGTATTGTAAATAGAGACGGGAAATAATTATTCCATTTTTCAATTACTGTAGTTTAAGGGAAAATAAATTGGTTTTATTCTTGTTTGGGAAGAAGAATTAATTTTCCTTAATCATTTTAGATTAAAGGTTTATGATTTCCTCCTAAATTGAAATTTATAATTATTTTTATAATTAGATACTGGGATAGCAATTATTTAGGTAAAAATTTTTAAAGAAGAAAACTTTTGGCTTTCCCTAGCCTTTGTTTTTTTTTTTTTTTTTTTTTTTTTTTTTTTAATATAGGGGCAATGAAGAATTGGAGGAATTGGTTTACAAACTTTCTAGGGGCGATCTACATTTTCCCAACATTATTATTGATGGTTTTAAAAGTAATTTAACTAGTTTTTTGAATTAAAAAGTTACAAATATACTTTAATTCCATTAAAGGATTTATTTTTGACAGCATGTTAATTTCAAAATAATCTTGTTTATATCTGTTTTTAAATTTTTTAATGGTTTTTTTAATATTTAAAAAATGTCTTATTAGTTGAATTGGGGTAAAGCTTTCCAACATCAACCAAAATAACTATATGAAAACATTTCTTTTAATGTTGGGAAATGGCTTCTCATGAATCATTAACTATGTTGTATTAAGACTTGTAAGCACAGATCCTACATCTTGTGAATTTACAGTTTATTGTTACTTTAACTATAATCTTCAACTTTTAATTTCAGATGTTTTCAAATAGTTATTATTTAGGGAAGTTCCTGCATGGGACATTAATCTAGAATCTTAATAAAGTTGGTCAGTAGCAATGTTTTACTCAAAAACATATTGTGTATATCTTTGTCCCCCCCAAAAAACAAAATTAAAATCAAATAATTTTGTTATAGAATAATATCACTGCCATTTCCATTCCCTCTCCTTACTCCCTCTACCCCCCAAGCTTAATAAACAAGCTTTGCCACAAATAAAAATAGGGTGTTCTGTTGTGTTTACTATGTGGTTGTTGGGGTTATTGTAATATCATGGTACATCAGAACTGGAGTTTTGCATATAGTCTGAAGTTCACGTGGTATTTAATAAATTATGAATGCCAATCTGTTTAGGACTTAATTCCTTCTCTTGGGGTGGCTTTTTTCTATTATTACCATTCTAATATATTTGGGCAATATTTCCCCTCAAGTTTAAATTTATTTAATACACATTGCTTTATAAATCTTGTTGGGAGAGAAAAATAAGAACAAAAAGGAAAAACCATGGATGAGAAAAAACAAATGTGAAAATAGATTTACATTCAATCTTCATAGTTCTTTTTCTGGATGCAGATGGCATTTTCTGTCAAGTCTTTTGGGACTGCTTTGACTCACTGAACCATCAAAAAGAACCAAATCTTTTACAGTTGATCAATGCACTTTCTTGATGTTATTGCATACAATGTGTTCCTAGTTCTGGTTGTTTTGCTCAGAATCAGTTCATATAAATCTTTCCAGGTCTTTAAAAAAATCAGCTTGTTCATTTTTTATAGAATAATATTCCATTACCTTCATATACCACAGCTTATTCAGCCATTCCACAATTGATGGGCATCTACTCATTTTCCAATTTGCTGTTACTACAAAAAGAGTGTCTACAAACATTTTTGTACATATGGGTCCTTTCCTCTCCTTTATGATTTTATTGGGATATAGGCTCAGTAATAGCACTACTGTATCATTCCATATTGCTTTCCAGAATGGTTGGATCATTTCACACCACCACCAACCATGTATTAGTGTCCCAGTTTTCCCACATTCTCTTCAACATTTATCAGAGCCAATCAGAGTTGTGAAATGGTACCTCAGAGCTTTTTTTAATTTGCATTTCTCTAACTAGTGATTTAGAGCACTTTTTCTGTAACTATAGAAAGGCTTTAATTTCTCCATCTGAAAATTGTTCATATGCTTTGACCATTTATCAATTGGGGAATGACTTGTATTCTTATAAATTTGACATGTTAGGAATGAGACCTTTATCTGAAACACTGGCTGAAAAGATTTTCCTAGCTTTGTACTTCACTTTTAATTTTGTTTCTGTTGGTTTTGTTTCTGCACTTTTTTTTTATTATTATAACTCTTTATTGATAAGCTATATGCATGGGTAATTTTTCAGTATTGACAGTTGCAAAACCTTTTGTTCCAACTTTTCCCTTCCCCCAGATGGCAGGTAGACCAATACATGTTAAATATGTTAAAGTATATGTTAAATGCAATATATGTATACATATCCATACAGTTATTTCTGCAAAACTTTTTTAATTTATTATAATCAAAGTTGTCCATTTTTCTGGGCAATTTTCTTTAATTTCTTGAAATCAGATATCCAGGTTTATTGGGTGTTTGGGGTTATAAATTTCAGGTAATCCTATACTAGGTTAATAGCAAAGTAAAAAAAGGAGCTAGTCTGATTAATACAGACTCAATTTATCTTGAATTGTCATATTTTTAACATATTTCTCTTTTTGTATTTCATGGAAGTAATTTCCATCTTTGTACTGACTTATTAGAATAAATTACTGGTATGCTGATCATTTAAATCTAATGCATGCTTACAGATTTGTAGAGAGCATCACAACTTTTAGTAAGCACCTACTAATATGTCTTGGCATATATTAGACTCTAGGAATACCAAGACAAAATATGTGTATACTGATAAAACATTAATGGTTTTAAAATTATTTTTAAAATGATGTAGGCAGCTAGCTGGTCTAATGGAGAGAGTGTTGGGCTAGAAATTAGGAAGACATGTTTTTGAATTCAAATCTGACCTCAGACATTTACAAACTATGTGATCCTGGGCAAGTCACTTAATCATGTTTGCTTTAGTTCCTTATCAGTAAAATGAGCTAAAGAAGGAAATGGTGAACCATTCTAGTTTCTTTGCCAAGAAAACCCCAAATGGGGTCACAAAGAGTTGACAACTGAGCAACAATAACAAAAAAGTTATTGCACTAAAAGATTAAGAATAAATGAGAACACTAAAAGATTGCAAAGCTCAGCTTTTATGTTGGTTTTTATAGGATATTAGACATTGGAACTATTACCAAAAGCTCCCTACTTTGAAGCAGCGTATAGTTCTTTATTCTGTTAACTCTGTGCACAGTTTCCCAAATTTCATAACCAATATATTATTAAATAAAATTAGAGACCAACTTCTTCCCTGCTAGTTTGGCAAAATTCAGAAGCTTTTAAGTCTTAGAAGTAATGGTACAAATTAAGATCTCCTAAGCAAAATCATATCAAAAAATTCTGTCTTATAATCTTCCTTTTGATTCTCCTAGAAATGTGGTTATCAAACATGTTAGAGTTTCTCTTTTATTACCCTATCCTGTCCAAGCACTTTTCAAGTGGCATATTGAAGGAACACTGGCAAAAATACTGGTTAACCAAGGTAAAGTAGAAGGAAACAGTTTGGCTCTATATCACCACTAAAAAGCCCAATTATTAAACAGCTCACTCCATAGACAAGCAATAAATATAATTTGTGTCTCCTGTGGGATAAAAGTGGGAGAGGCTTGGGGCAAAGTAAATAAAGTTAGAAAATCCTGAGAGAATATAAAATAGCAATGTGCTAAGCCTAAAAAACAAAACAAAAAAATCTATCTTTGGTATGGAAATAGGAGGAATCAATGGAGGTATAAACAAAGTTGCTTTAAACTGGGTGGTGATGTCATATGATGTTGAGTAATTGTGGGAAGTCGAGAAATTGTGATTTATTAACAGTAAATGTTTGATTTGTATACCAGAAGTTGTAAAAATTTCTCAGACAAGAAAGGGGTCGCAAGTAGAACAAGTTTAAGAAGCGTTGTTTAGAAAAATGTTTATGTAAGCTTTTCATTGCTTTTAAAAGGGATAAGAGGGGGAGGGGGAGGAAGAGAAAGATAAGAGTTGTGATAGTGAAATAAAAATCCCTCAGGAAAAGGCCTCAGTTGGGTCTTTCTTTTTTTTTTTTTTTTTTTTTTTTAATTTTTATTTTATTTTATAATTATAACATTTTTTGACAGTATATATGCATGGGTAATTTTTTACAACATTATCCCTTGCACTTACTTCTATTCAGATTTTTTCCCTTCCCCCCAACCCCCTCCCCCAGATGGCAAGCAGTCTTATATATGTTAAATATATTACAGTATATTCTACATACAATATATGTGTGTAGAACCGAATTTTTTGTTGCACAGGAAGAATTGGATTCAGAAGGTAAAAAATAACAGTTTACATTCATTTCCCAGTGTTCCTTTTCTGGATGTAGCTGGTTCTATCCATCATTAATCAATTGGAATTGGATTAGCTCTTTTCTATGTTGAAGAAATCCACTTCCATCAGCATACATCCTCGTACAGTATCATTGTTGATACTTCTGTTGTCTTCTGGTTCTTCTCATTTCACTCAGCATCAGCTGATGTAAGTCTCTCCAAACCTCTCTGTATTTCTCCTGTTGGTCATTTCTTATAGAACAATAATATTCCATAACATTCATATACCATAATTTACCCAACCATTCTCCAATTGAGGGACATACATTCATCTTCCAGCTTCTAGCCACTATGAAAAGGGCTGCCACAAACATTTTGGCACATACAGGACCCTTTCCCTTTAGTAGTTCCTTGGGGTATAAGCCCAGTAGTAGTATGGTTGGGTCAAAGGGTATGCACATTTTGATAACTTTTTGGGCATAATTCCAGATTGCTCTCCAGAATGGTTGGATTCTTTCACAACTCCACCAACAATGCAACAGTGTCCCAGTTTTCCCACAGCCCCTCCAACATTCTTCGTTATTTGTTCCTGTCATCTTAGCCAATCTGACAGGTGTGTAATGATACCTCAGAGTTGTCTTAATTTGCATTTCTCTGATCAATAGTGATTTGGAACTCAGTTGGGTCTTTCATCAGAGCATGTTAACTCAATTTAACTGAGGTTTATAGAAAAGGTCTCTCCATCTTTTGCCTTATCTGAAGGAAAACAGAAAACTTTTGCATTCATTATTTCCTTAAAGTTTCAGATCAAAACTCAAAAAGTCTAGCCTAAAGAAAAGACATGGGGTAAAAAAAAAAAAAAGTCTCTAAATTTGTTCCTCAGATTACAATTGAACTTCTGAGTGCAAAATAAAAGATGAAAAGATTCCAGGGATGACCAGGACACAAATCTAGAAGAAGAGGATAACTTAAAACTATTTGCAAGCAGAACCTCCAAGGGTAAAAAAAAAAAAAAAAAAAAAAAAACAGCTTATCCACAAGATCAATTAGAATTCTTCAAAGAAATGATGCAAGAGAAAAAGAAAATGAGAATGAGGGAGAAAAAAAATTTTAAATCAATAAGGCATACAAAGCCTTTTTCTTCTCTCTACAAATTCCCTAAAAATAGGAATGGATCAAATAGAAATGAATGACTCCAGGAAATAAGGGTTCTTTAAAGGTTTAAAACTGAGGAAGAATAGAAAATATAGGCTATATAATATTGAGGACAACTGGAAAATCAAGGAGAAATAACTTAAGAAGCACAAATCCAGTCACTCTGTGAAAGAAACCCCAAAGTATGAACTCATAGAAATGTCATTGCCAAAGCCCAGAGATTCCAAAACTAAATAAATGATGTTACAAGTAGCCAGAAAAAATTAAAATTATAAGCAACACTTATCAGGATAAGTAAATGTAAATG
This sequence comes from Sminthopsis crassicaudata, assembly GCF_048593235.1. NCBI lineage: Eukaryota > Metazoa > Chordata > Mammalia > Dasyuromorphia > Dasyuridae > Sminthopsis > Sminthopsis crassicaudata. Next base: position 67,348,923 of record NC_133622.1, read on the forward strand.
GGATGAACTCATAAAATGGAAAATTTGCTGGAATGTTTGTGAAGCAAATTCCCACAATATGTTAATAAACACATTTGAAACAGATACACATTTGAAATAAAAAGAATAGAGCTAAGTGCATTATGACCTTAGCTGAACAAAAAAAGCAAGTGTAGCAATTATTTTAGACAAAGTAACAGCCTAAAAATAGATTTAATTGAAAGAAATAGAGAAACCATGTTGTGTTGAAAAGTAACATAGACCAAATGCAAACAAACTGGCCTGCTGGCCAAATTTGGCCCACTGTCCCTTTTTCTACACAGCAATGAGTTACTAATGATGTTTATATTTTAAAATACAATGAAACTATTTTAAAATGTAAATACAATTCTTAGCCAACAGATTGTCTAAAAACCTATGGTAAGCTGAATTTGGCCTTCAGGCTATAGTTTTCTAATCCTTGTCATAGACAATATTGATTTCAGTAGATAATATTTACAGACCCAGTAACATAGCTTCTAAATATTTAAAAGAATCAATTAAAATATGACTATCTCAGCTCTAGGCAAAATCTAACCAAAAATAAGAAGTTAAGGCTCTGAATAGAATTTTAGAGAAATTGCATTTGAAAGATCTCTGGTGGTTATTAAATGGAAAAAAAATTATGTATCATTACTTTTATGAAAATTGATTAATGTCTGGACATAAAAACCTTACTAATAAATGAATAAAAGCAGAAATACTATATACATTCTTTCTTGATCACAATGCAACAAAAAAAAATGATCCACAACCACAAACCATTTTTCAGAAATAAAGACAAAAATAATTGGGAAAATATCAATTACTCATGGGTTGGATGAGTCAATATAATGACAGGTATAATTCTATCTAAATTAATTTAGGAAGGAAGGAAGAAAGGATGTACAACTGTTTATGAGGCAGAAGACCTGAATTCAAATCCTTTCTCAGTTTTACTACTTACTACTTTCTAGGCAAAGTCATAATTCTATTGGTCTTCGGTTTCCTTCTCTATAAAATAGACTACATGGTCTCTGAGGTTTCTTCTGACTCTAGATCCTATGAACCTATGATCTCTTTGGAAGTGCCCTCAAATTTGAGGTTAAAACAAAAAATTCATGAAAAAGATTTTTATGGGTGAAAGGTTGAAATTTAGAGATAGTCAGTTTTAAGAAAAAAGTCAGGAGGACCTGAGTTCAAATTTGACCTTAGACATTTACCACTTCCTAGCTTTGTGACCTTGGGCAAGTCACTTAACCCCAATTGCCTCAGCTGAAAACAACAAACAACAACAAAAAAACCCAGTAGTCATCAAAAAGAGATTGATATTTGAGGAGATGAAGTTTAGGAATAAGTTGTCAGGATCTGGGTAACATTTCATGGCCAGTTTTTACTGTGGCTCTTTGCACATATCAGCTGTGCTCCTTAACAGGAACCAGTAGAATTAGAAATAAATCTATAGAGATTTCCCCTGAATTTAAAAAAAGCAACTCATTACTTAACATCATTGATACATCCTGTTACCACTTTCTCTTTTATAATTTCAAGTTACACATCCCATAGAATTCTGAGATCCAATGACACTGCCCTCCTTGCTGTTCCTCAAGTAAGACTTACTCCATCTCCTGATTCTAAGGCAATTCACTAGCTGTCTCATATCTGGAATGCTCTCTCTCTTCTGGTTCCCCTGGCTTTCTTCAAATTTCAGCTAAAATCTCACCTTCTATAAGAAGTATTTTCCTAATCCCCTTTAAGCTAGTGCCTTCCCTCCATATTTTCGTCCAGTTTTTCCTCTGTTTCTTGTGGGTACATAATTGTTTACATGTCATTTCTTCTATTAGACTGTAAGCTTCTTGAGAGCAGGTACTATCTTTTCCCTTTCTTTATATTATTAGTGCTTAACATATTTTGTTATGTAGTAAGTAGGTGTTTAATATATATTTCTTGATTTAGAGAAATGGTTTAAGGGTGAAAACCATAATTATCTTGTCAAGATCTTTTGCTTCATGAAGTTATAGCTCATATAAAAAAGTGTCCTTTTCTCTATTTGGAAAGTATTAAATATAGATATACACATCTCTTTGATTATTCTGGGAGAATCAGTGAAAGAAGTGGTCAAGGAAAGGTTTGAGTAGTGATTATTATTCTAGCCCCAAATTTTGTTTTTAACATATTATGACATTTTCCATCTTCAGAATTCCTATAAATGTTACTTTAAATCATCTTGAAAGAGAGAGAATGTCTGAATGCATGGCAAGGGGATGGAAGGAAGAGAAACTATTCCAATTTTGTATATTTCTCTCAAATAGTTATCCTTGGATTTAAAATAATATTAATCAAATGAAGTTGTTTCTGGCATACTAGGCCTAAAATGCAGAGTTCAGTATTAATATATTTCTCTGACATAAGGATGAAATAGTCATTAAGATAGCTTAGTAAAGCTATAGATAATGTAAAATTCAAAATCCAATGTGTATATGCTTCTATCATCTTTGGAGGGGGGCCTTTAACTTTTGTACTTTACTTATTGCACTAAATGGACAATATTTCTCTTTAATATCTTTCAAGTAAGTAGGCTTGACTTTGGTCCACATTTTGCATCCAGATACTGAGAAGCTTTAAATTCAGGCAGTCTGTTGTCTAGCTACCATGAAGAATGAATTGAAAACTTAAAAAAAAAAATGGTGTCTTTTATTTTTATATCAATTCTGTTCTTCAGGAGGCTTTAAGAGCAGTTCTGGAAAAATTGCCAGAATTTGCATTTCTTGTGTAGGTAATAGAATCACACATGTAGAAATAACAAGAGAACACAGAGATTATAGCTCAAATCTCATTTTACAGTTGAAGAAATAAGAAATAACTTGGCTGTTAGGTGACTTATATGATGTCACATAGGTATTAAGTAGTAGAACTGAGATTCAGATTCTCTTCCAAGAACCAAAGACCCCAATTAAGTTCAGAAAACAAAGATATTTCTTTCCACAATGTAGCCTCTCACAATAGGTCAATCGACTTCCCTCCACATTGTATCAGACCTAGCCCTGGGTGAAAAAATGGAAAAAAAGCAAAAAAGTTGGAATTATTGCTTTGCGGCACGACCTGACACCATGAATCCTTGCTGCTTTTTCTTATTTTTTCCTTTATTTGTTATTTCCAAGGATGGATAACTAATTGTGTTTGATTTTTGTTTAAAGTAGACTTGAAATTTGTGAAATCTCTATATATTTGAGCAACATGCTACCTATAATACTCCTGCCCACCCTATCCTTATTTTCGTGATTGAAGTATTTGCAAATTGCGAATTACCTTAAACTCTTGAGTCTATTCTGAATGATTCTTTAAAGATATGGCCTCAAAGGCCTGTGGAAGAAAAAAAAAAAACCAGATGGCACATGTGAGTCATACTTCCTGCAAATCAGCTTTTTGCTTTCAGTTAAAAAAAAAAAAAAAAAAAAAAAAAAAAAAAAAAAATACTGCATTAAGAAGAGCATGAGCAAGTCTCTAAAAGTTTTGGTATAGGAAAACCAAAATTAAAGCACTGAGCTTTCTTTTAAGTTCCTTTCTCAGATGAATAAGATGACTTGGCATTTTTGATTAAAAGCACTTCAGTGGATTTATATCTCATTTGTGTGGCTCATTTTCAGTTCAAAAAATATTTATCAAGCTCCTACTATGTGAGAGACACTGGGAACATAAGTCAAAATAATAATCTGTTAAACACCTAACTACTTGCTAGGCACCATTTTAATCATGGGGATTCAAAGAAAGGCAAAAAATTCTAAACAAAACATGACCAAAAATCCTAATTCTTACCTTCAAGAATCTTACAGTCTAATGGGAGAGACAATATATAAATAACTATATACAAGGTAAGATATATACAGGATAAATTGGACATAATCTCAGAAGGAAAGCACTAGCTTTAAGGGATGATGAGTTTATCATTCTAGTAAAGGAGGCTTATGACATCAAATACAAGAAGAGGGATTCAGAGAAAGTGCTTTAGGAATATTTGAGGAAAGAACAGTTTTAACTTGCAAAGCATCCAGTAGGAAGACAGATGACAAGCTCAGAATGTTAAGTTCAGAGAAAAAGTAACAGTCCAGGTTAGCTGGAATATAGCTGGTTTGGAGACAGATCTTAGAAGTTCTTTAAATACCAGAAAGAATTTACAAGCAATAAGGAACCACTGAAAGTTTGGGAGTAGGACAGTAATATGTGGCTTTTATCTTTTTTTGTAGACTGCTTTTACCTGGGGGGCTATTGAATAGTTTTTTGTTTTTTTTTTAATTAAAGATATTACTTAATCCTCTGAATGGTTCATGGTACCAGATGGGGAATCATTTCTGGGACCCTATTTAGAGGATCTTTGAGAGGCAGTATAGTATAGCAAGTAGAGCACTGGACTTACAGTAAGTTCAGTTGTGTCTGATTCTTCATGACCCCATTTGGGGTTTTCTTGGCAGTGGTTGACCATTTCCTTCTCTGGCTCATTTTCCACAGGAGTAAACTGAAGCAGACAGGGTGAAGTGACTTGCCCAGGATCACACAGCTAGGAAGTGACTGAAGCCACGTCTTCCTAGACCCAGCACTCTATTCACTATAGAACCTAGCTATCCCAGAGTCATTTTTGATCTGGGGTCAAATTTTACCTATGACATTAATTAGATGATCTTGAGCAAGTCATTTAACCTTTTAACTTAAGCCTCATTTCCTCATCTGTAAAATGAGAAGACTAATGGCACAAAGCTCTCTGTGTTCATTTCTGTCTCCTAAATTAACATATGTTGGGGAGACAAAGGACTTTATCCTTTAAAATTGTATTACATTCTAAGTGAAATGCTTTTTAAAAAATTAACAAAAAGGAGTAGGATCTGATATTCTTTCCACCTTTGGGCTTTGTATGACTGAAATCATGGCTCAGCTTTGTGAAGTCATTCACAGAAGCTCCAAAGTTCTCTTCTCCCTGAGGGCAACCATGGCAAAAATGATAGAGATGGATGGGGAAGTTGACAGATGGGCCAGAAGATGCTGATATCTTCTTGATTATTTTTAGGCACCTTTGTGTTGCTGATTCCTTGGACACTGTCTCTGTCGTCCCTCCCTCATTTTCATGTCTTTGGCTCTGGGTACATTGGTGTCTCTGCCCTCCCTGGCCCCTTTTGACTCTCTTTTTTTCATGCCAAGTTACAGAGGAGTCAGAAATTTTCCTGTCAGACCAATCAGATTTATCACAGCCCTCGGTATCAGTGTCAACATCTGTACTCTGAACACAAACCAACCCCTACATTTCCTGGATGTACCAACACAATGGATCTCCTTGCTCCCATTGAGCTGCTGATTATAGTCTTTCATATACACTGACTTTCTCAGCCTTCATACTCCAATTCTCTTGAGCCATTCTGCTCCCTATTACACTGAATATATTTTTATTTATAATTTTTTTCATAGTATATATGCATGAGTAATTTTTTTTATAATATTATCCCTTGTATTCATTTTTTCCAAATTATCCTCTCCCTCCCTCTACTCCCTCCCCTTGATGACAGGCAATCCCATACATTTTACATGTGTTACAACATAACCTAGATACAATATATGTTACACTGAATATTTTTCCAACTATTGAAGTTTCAGATCTGGGGACTCCCAGTCTCTCAGTCACTGTTTCAATCTTTCTCTTATCTTTTGGTTTCTGCCTTTCTTATATAGAATTGACCTAGTTCTTGATCAGATATATCTCATTTACTAGCTTAATTATATCTGGTGGCCAGAGGATCAAGTCAATGAATAGTTTGGCATCTTAAATGATATACTGTATATGACCAAGAAGTGATGTCCTAAATTCGAAATTTTGACTCATGAGGGAGAACCTCTGACTTTGAATAGAATTTTTAACTGCCATTCCAAGAAAAATAACTCATGAGCTTCTGATATTCTTCTGTTAATGTATCTGTACACATAGAAATAAATATAATTTATACTATGTAACACATGTATCTATGTAATATCTATGTAACAATATATACATCTATCACACATAAATGGTAATGTTAATACTTGATAATATTTGAAGGATGCGGAATTTTCTTGGGGAAAGGAATTTTTTCTGCCAACAAAAGTCCTAGGTTCTCTCTGGTTGAGTTGATAAATCCCAGAGAGCTGCCTGAAGCATATTGTAGTTAAATGCTTTTTACATGGGAAGCAGGATTTTAATTAGTTCTTCCAGCTACAAGCCCAGTGTTTCTTCTGCTTTGCCAGGCCACTTTTCTATTCAGGATACTATTTGGGGAAAAATAAAATCAGGAGAAACAAAACTTCTGACAGACCTACAAGGGGGCATTTTCTTTCCTCATATGCTTATAAAATTCTATAAGAGATTTTCTTCTTTTTATGTTTATTTGATTACTTCCTTTTTGTATTTGGTTAAGTTTACAGTAAAAATGTTTAATTGAATTTTTAATTGTATGAACTTAATAAAGGAACAACAACAAAAAAATCTAAAACAATGGAAAGAATGCTGAATTTTGAGTCAGAAGAGTTTGGTTTTACTCCTGGGTCTGCTATTAAGGGTGACTTTTGACAAAGCATCTAAACTCTCTGGGCCACAGTTTCTTCATCTTTAAAATGGGATTAGATTAGATGATCTCTAAAACTTCATCTGGCTGAATCTCGCATTTCCCTTTTCTCCGCTATCTGCCCCTTTGTTGTCCAAAGTAGTTAAGGACAGAAAGCAGGTACAGAGGAGAGGGAGCCATAGTACCATAGATTTAGAGTTGGAAAGGGCTTTTTTCCTTTCCATCCAATCCAATCCTCTTATTTTACAGGTGAGTAAATAAAGGAGAGGTTTGCCCAGGGTCTCACAGCCAAGTGAACTCAGGCTCTAATCCCAGCACCAGCTACTTTGCCTCTAAAAAGGAAACATTTATATGATCTGGGTTGGGAATGAATTTTACGTCTACCAATATGCTGTCCCTCCCAAAGCTGTCGTATGAAAGAGGGAGATGTGTTCTGCTTGGCCCTGGACAGCAATACTAGAAACAATAAGTGAAAATGGCAAAGCTCAATCAAAGGAAAACTTCTTAAGAACAAAACTGTCCAAGAGTGGAATAGGTGGCCCCTGGACATGGTAAGTTTCTTATCACCAGAGAGCTTCAGAATCTGTCAGACTTTTTGTCCATGAACAGATTAAATTAGAAAACTATTAAGGTCTCTTTCATCTTAGTGACTCTGAATGCTACCACAAGTATGCTCAGACATACCCCCATAATGGCAATAATTGGTCAGTTGAAATATGAGAGCAGGCAAAAGAACATGAGGCGCTATGCAATAAACCTTTTTATCTTTAAGTCTACATTCCTAGTCTCATGAATGGAGTGACCAATGAGGGTTTGGTCTTAGAGCATGGATGGTCTTGCCCTTCCCGGTGAGTCACATAGAGAATGTGCAATCCTGCCTGCCATACATAAGGTTAGAAGTCTACTTCCAGGCACAAGCAACTGAGGGATAGTACTGTGGTGGTGAAGAGGCTTCTTACTGGCTGGAGAGCCAGAACTTAGGGACATACAAAAGCTTATAAAGGGTGACCACTTGCTCTCTTCCCTGGTGACTTTTAAGTGAGGATACTTGCACGGAGGCACCCAGTGGAGAGGAAGGGTAGTGGTGGCCAGGGGCTGCCATGGATCTCTGAGGGCATTCTGTCCACCCCTTTTGTGCTTATTCTTGTCTGGTCTGAGGTGAATGAGGATCTGGAAATGAAATGTCAAGTTGAGACCTTGTCACTAGAGCCATGAAAAGGATCTTCAGTGACCTAGAAGAGAGCCCCAGAGGTAGTAGCAGCAATAACTGATGCTGGTCAGGATTCAACCCTGAGGAACAGCCTACTTGACCCAGTCCAGTAGTGGACTGACCATCAGCAGAGAGGCTGCATCCTGCAAAAGGCCGGCCCCATTGAATAAGGGAGCAACTCATACATTGCAATGCAATGCCCTCCAACAAACTTTGTGGGGACTCTACAAAGGGCAAAAAGAATTTGTAAGGAACCCTCTTTGTATGTCTTTCCTCTTTGTACTCTAGGTTTCAGCCTGCTCTCCACAGAGACCTTAATACACCTAATAGGAAAGTGACCAACGGGTCGGGGAATTTTTAAAAATAATTTTGTCCATGTTACCCCTTCTCACTAAATTCTCTCTGTAAATTCTCAGTAAAAGCTAACTGATATCTACTGGTTAATAAATATTGGAAAGAGGGGCAGCTAGGTGGCGCAGTGGATAGAGCACTAGCTCTGAAGTCTGAAGGACCTGAGTTCAAATATGATCTCAGACACCTAACACATACTAGCTGTGTGACCCTGGGCAAGTCACCTAACCCCAACTGCCTCAGCAAAAAATAAATAAATAAAAATAAAAATAAATAAATATTGGAAAGAGCACACCATGTGGAGCTCAGATAGGTATTTGTGATCATTGCTCCTTAGAATCCTAAAGGGAGAAAAATTCAGCTCCCCTCTGGGGACCCAACCTATCAGAGCAAGTCAGATGTGAGGTTGAATGTCTGCAGAGGGGGTGTTATCCTGGAAAATTGGAGTCAGTCACAAAAAAAAAAAAAAAAAGATTGACATGAATAGTACCCGAGAGATGATCTTGCCAATTCTCTCATATCTCAGAGGAAAACAAACTAGTTCGTATTTATATAGTCTTTCAAGTTCTGCAAAGTGCTCTTAATATGTCATCTTTCTTGATCTTCACAGCAAACCTGGGAGGTAGAAACACTAAGATTCTGTGATATTATAGACGTTTCCCTCTTTTTACAGATGAAGAAATTGAAGCTGGAATGAGTAAGAGCATTGTGCTGGAGGCAAGAGAACTTGGACCTTCCACTTCTGGCAAGCCAATCTATTTGAAATCCCTTGCAAATTGCTTCCTAATTCTCAACTTCATGCTAATTTGTTCACTTGAACTATTACTCTGTACTTTTCACCTGTACTAATTTATATCAATCAATCCATTACCGAGCATTGTTCTATTATGTGCCATCCAGTATCTTTTTCAAGTTAAGCACCTCCTCCACTATATCCCTATCTCCATTCTGATAATTCTCAGATCTACTTAATGCAACCCAAACCTCTCTCTTAAATCTCTAGATTCACATCTCTAACTTCACATCTCAGAATAGATTTCTCAAAAACATCTTAAACTCAAAAGTGTACAAAACTGAACTCACTGTCATTCTCTCTAAGCCCCTCTCTTCTTTCTATCTTTCCTACCACCATGCTCCCAAACACTAAAGCTCATTACCTAAGTATTATCTTTACTCTTTAATATCAACACATGGAGGGCTGATGAGTCTATTTTCAGTCATGAGGGTTCAAGTGAGGGTTGATACTATAGTGGTACCCTATAGCTAAACCATTACCTTTGTTGTTATTTTCCCCCTCAAGACCATTTATTTTTCCGAATACACATAAAGATAGTTTCCAACATTCATTTTTGTAAGATTTTGTGTTCTCCCTCTTTTTCTTTCCTCCTGCCTTCCTAAGCAAGCAATCTTTCATAGGTTACACATGTATAATCCTTTTAAATATATTTCTTAAATCATTACCTTTGTAACATCTCTACTATGTTCTTCCTCTCTTCTCACAGTACCACCTACCTTGGTGCAGTTAATGATTACCATATGCCTGGAATATTGTCTGCTGGATAATCTCCCGGCTTCTGGTCTTTCTAAACTCCAACCTGTACTTTAACTCTGATGATCTCCTTTAACTACAACTCTGACATCACCCTCCATTTAATAAATTCCATCGGCTCCATTTCCTCCAGTATCAAATAGAGTCTTCTTTTTGGCGATTAAGGCTTTTAACCTGCCCTTTCCCTCCCTTCTAAATCTTCTTTCTCCACTTCCCTGCCCACATTTCTGTAATCCAGTGACCCCAGATCATATATTGTTTATATATAATTATATATATGCTGTCTCCCCTATCAGACTGTGAGCTCCTTTGTATCCCTAGTGCTTAGCACAGTGTTTTGCATACTTTAGGCACTTAGTTTGTTTGTTGATGAGTCCAGGAAATATTTTCTCCTCATTATCTTTTCATGTGTATGTGTATTCCATCTGTACTTTTGTGTGTAGGACTTTTTGGCAGAGTGGGAAATAGTGTTGGTGATCTTCCTCATATTGTTTTAAAAATGTAATTTCATACATATGTGATTTCTGTCCAAATAGCCTGTAAGAACAAAGATGAAGATCATAAATTAGAGATGATTAGTAATTGTATAGCACATTTTATGGCAGTGGTTAAAAAAAGTGTCCACAGTCATGCAGCTAGTTAATTGCAGAAACAGGATTTAGACACTTATTCTCCAACCTGGCCTCCAACCTGCTCCATCCCTGCCTTTTCCGAGATTTTGTATTTCAGATAGTCTCCAGGGCACCCATTCTAATATTTTATATAAAGCAAAGGAATCGTGTATTTCACAAAGACTTAATTCAAAATGAATTGTTGTATAATATTAAGCATTCCACTGGAAAGGACATATGGGTCTTTTGCAAAGTACCTATAAAGGAAGAAAAAAGAGAAATACAACAAGACAGGATTGTATTGTTTTTGTTTGTTTAATACTTGCATTGCTTCTATAGCGCAATTATAGCAATATTTAAAATTCACTTCTCATTACAAATATTTGTCAAGTTTTATTTCAGAAACATTTTTCCTACTTCCTTATACATGCACCCAGACACACTATAAAAACTCATTCAAAACTCAGTAAGGGCAAACATCATTCATGTAAACATCTTTCATTAGTTTCCCATAGTTTTAAAAATCACAACTCTACAGATGTTGGATAAGGCTTCTCAATTTTGTTCAAATGCTGTAAGAGACCAATCGAGAATGTTTGCATGGTACAGTGGGGTGGGGTTTCTGTTTTGCTGCGGTGTCTTCTGCAAACTCACCCCAATCTTTCAACCCTTAAATATACCTCACAATCCACTAAGTGACAGTTTAGGATTAAATGAAAAAGTAGAGGAAAAATTGTTAAATAATTTGTCCAAGTTTAGGGCCATAACTAGGAATTTTTGTGCCAGTGGCAAGCTGCATAAACATACCCTCAAATCAGTTTTTTTTTTTTTTTTTGTTATACTCAGTCGAGGGGCAGAGATCTCAAGACAGTGCCCCATAATGGGAAGACAGTTCTCCCCTCCCTAAGACATTGAAACTCCGAAGGCAAAAGAGGCCATGATGGAGGGGATTCATTGGGGTATATTGATTAGTGTTGGAGGAAAAGATGCATTATTACCATCCTCTTTTAATAATTCTTGTTAATTAAGTGCCACACTCAAATTTTGTTGCCCTGGATCAAAGCCTCAGCCACTCTACTCTAGTTATGGCTCTGTGCTTAGGAGTTTTCTCATATTAGATCAAAATTATAGTAGCAAAAAATTGAACCACCTAAATCCACATTGGGATGTGTGCACATACATTGAAAATTAATCATAACAAACTTCTTCATTTTATTTTATCTAAGAGGCACCATTAAGAAAACTCAAGTCTTGATAATCCATGGTAACAAAATCTTACTGTCTCATTTTTGAGGGATAGCTGAGAGGTATGTCCTAGATATGCGATTGGTCTTAATATTAAAATGACTTCAAACAGCTGTGAGTGCATAATGTTCCATACAGAAGGGGTGAGATTCTCCTCCTGTCTGAAAAGGTGTCTCTCCTCTGGTAGTAAGGTAGGAGTTCAGGAAAATGCATTCTCTCCAGATCTGAGATTAGGTAATTCGCCACTCTGTAAAATGCTGGTTGATGCTCCCTACTCTTTCTTCTGTCCCTCCTTCTGGAGGGCGAAGATCTGTGTGCAGGAGCTATCGACAGAACTTTGGGGATCTCCCCACCCTGAGAATGAGGCTTAACCTGATCTTCACTAAGAGCAACCTAGCGGGGTCTGTGCCTGTCATTAGGGCTAAAGGTTAATAGCAGCTGGAAAACGCATCTCCAGGCTTCCCACACCCACTGGTGGATTCCAGTGATGCTGCTTTAAGAAGATGCTGCCACACTGGGTAATCACACCATTTCCACTAATGGCTCTGATTGAGTTTTAGGACCCTTTAGTGACTGAAGAGTGACTGTAACTCCGTCAGCCCCTGATTTACTACCCAGAGGGGACTCAGGCACTGGGGAAAATGGAGCCTATTAATTTCTTCAATAGCAGATGTAACTGAGGAGAAGTTGCTGCTACTTAGAATATTTTTTAGGCTCCTGATGTTTATAAAATTGTTCTGTATTCTTTGCTAATGCACTCAGAAGTTCCTCACAAAACTTTGTCTTTATTTTTTTTTAAATAGCACTGGAATAAATCAATTTCATTTAAATATATTCATTCTACCATGAAAATATCTCATACAAACATCTATTTACATACAAATGCATTAAAATTTGTGGAAAGTTTCCCCACACCCGTTGATGTATGGCTTGAATATTTTAATTGCTTTTAGTGTGTATCCTTACACTAGGCAAAATAAAATGTGCATTAAAATTTAAAATTTTTGTCTAAAAACAAAACAGGAGATTCTAAATGATAACGGGGAGAAGCAAGAAAATCTTACTGGGAAGCTTCAAATAGAAATCTTTTAAAAAGTGCACACCTTGGATCTGTGGAAGGTAAATATACAATTAGATCCCACAATACCAGCTTTCTGTTGGTTGACTAGCTGGTTTATTTATTTTTGCATCATTTACTGTAGAAAAAGAAATGCCAAAAAAAAAAAAAAAAAAGGGATTGAAATCATCCCTACTTTTCAGATTGAATCTTGGGTGAATGTCTGGCTTTCTAAAAACAGATGGCTACCCGTTCTACCTGAATATTTTCAATTACTTCTCCCAGGGGAGTTTTAAATCTTTTCTTGGTGTGGATCATCAGAATAGGATATACCCAGTGTGCTAATTTCTTCCACCCATGCAGATAGATCAACAACTCAAAGAGTTGCCTGAGGTTCAGAGAGGTAAAAGACTTGGTAAGGTCCTACAGCATAGCCTTGTGGGTTGAGATATGATCTTGGAGTCAGGAACACTGAGCAGGATTTGAACCCAAGTTTTCCTGACTGCATAGCTGTATCTCTATCCACCAGGCTATACAATCTTTCTTTTTAAAAATATTACACTTATATAGATGTGAAGATACAGATTTCTATATATGAAATTTTACTGTTACCATATGCAACAACCTGAACAATTATAATGAAATTAGCCTTGGAGGTATTTTCAGGTTGTTAACATTATAAAGATAAGAGTTTTTCCACATTTCAGGCATTTCAGAACATATGTCAGGTCCTGAATTAATTCCTAGAGGGACTTTTAAAAATGGATTTTCTTCTTAAGTTTCTTAGGTAGACCAGGGTAAAGCAAGTCAGGGAGCAAGCAAACAAACATACAAACCCCTCCCCCCCAACACCACAAAACAAAACAAAAACTCAGGTCTTAATCTGTTCCTTTCATCTGGGATCTTTCTATGAATATAGCTCTTCCTTCTCAAGCCAACTCAGATGCCATTCAGGGATATGTTTCTATAGATTAATTCTGACTGAATGCTAACTGAAGCTACAGCTTCACCAAGGTTTGAGAAGATGCTGAGAAAAGAGAGAAGCATGCAAAAGAATCTGGCTGAGACCCATGTGATAAAAGCTCCTTGGGGCTAGTCCAGAACTGATACACACAAGATCTCAAGTTGTTTTTGTCAATGAGACAAAGATGTCCCTTTGGGCCCTCCATCTTTAATCTTTGAAATCCTTGCATTGATGACACTGAGGAAGGAACCTGATCTAGCCTCCTTCCTTATCCACTCTCTTCCATGTCATTCTTTACCCATTCCAAGGTTCTTCCCTTATTCTACCTCTGGTACAAACAAACGCCGAGTTCTTCCCTTGTTCTTCTCCACAACCCCCACCACATCCATGCAAATGTGCCCAGTTTCAGTGAGGGTATACCTGGAGATGAGCTAACTAAAGGAAGAATCTAGACCTAAAACATTCATTCTTTCCTGGGAGCCTCTACACCCTCAACTTCTTCATCTACATACAGAAAGCATGAAGTCCAATCCAGATTTTGAGCAAAAATCTATGTTTGCAGATTCCTAGTCTCCAAGTCTAATAATAACTTTAAGAGTCCAAGTTTCTTGGGATAAAGAGCCCCCAAAAATATAAAAATTAGTTTAAAAGACAGGGAACCAGGGAGAAGCCTTGTTTGCAGAATTTCTTGCCTCGGAAGAAGACGTAACAAAAATCTCAAAAATCGTTGCTTAAAATGTAAGACCTTCTATGCTCATTCCTCAGCTGTTGTGAAAAAAATTGTTCTTCTTCAATGAGTTTCAGCTTCTAAACTGAATCCCATAGGAAAGACGGGGTTCTAGGGTAGAGGGAACAGATCAGAAAAATGAAGCAAGAGGCTCCCATTTATTGCAACACCAAAGGCAATAACAGAATGAAGAGTTAATATAGAGAGACTAATCTTTAGGCAGCCATTCCACATTTACCAGCAATCAGCACCAAATGCCTTTAGCAGCAAAATGAGCAAAGCCATTGAGAAGTCTCAATGACATAGTCTGGCCAACACAAAGGTCAGGAACCCATTATATTCTATATGGCACCATCAAAACTTTGCTCCCCGAGAGCTATCAGTTAGAAACAAGACTCTTGATCTTCCAGCGTACTCCAGGAAGGGGTTTGCTCAGGCAGTAAATAGTGATTTAAATGGATATATTTCACATAAACCTAGGTGAGAGCTGGGGGTATCTTCCTCTCTCTCTCTCCTCACCCATAAAAGGTCACAAAAAATCTTTCCACATGCAGCTTTTCCAAAGCAACAAAAAGCATCAATTGACTCGCCTGCCCTTAAACTAGACAAACAAGGAATATAAAATAGTAACCAATAAGAGCAGTTTGGTGAAAGAAGGATAGAGAAAAAGGGAAGGAAATATACAGAGAAAACAAAGAGAAACAGACATGTATTACATACACACACACAGCGATGGGACTAGGGGTAGGCAAGTTAGGTGGTCACTCAGGATGTCGACATATAAGGGTTGCAATTAGGGATTTGGGGGAGATCATATTTTACAAATGTACAGACTTTTAATGCCATAAAGTTCTTCTTTCAACAGCATTTGGGTTTTTATTTTTTGGGAAAATCAAGTTGTACATGTTTCAGTGAAGGAAGTTTTTCTGTCCCTTGGATAGACAGGAAAACCAAGGGGGAAACATAGAATTATTTGGAAATATTTCCAAATACTACTAAGAGCACCTGGATGCCCTGTCCCAGCTTTGTACATGTATACACGTGTGATATAATACAAAACAAGAGAGAGGATAAAGAAGGAGAGAAGAGAAAGGAAGAGACAGTGGGCAAGAGAGGCTGTACAAAGTACATGAGGAACAGAGGCAGAAACCTTAAGCTCTGTGACTTTCAATAAGTCACTTTGCCTCTTGGTTCTCACCTATAATGAGGTCCTTCCAAACCTACAACTCTATCTCTCTTAAATTCTCCTGGAAGACAGAGACAGAGGTAGGGAGAAAGGTATAGAGAGAAGGAGATAAGGCCAGGGAGATAATAAATTTTTAGGTGAGCATCAGATCACAACAAGTGAACAATTAACTTTGGAGTGATGATACCTATCAGATGTAGAGATCAATAATTCAAATCCCTTCATTTAATAGATGAGGAAACTGAGGCTTAGAAAAATAAAATACCTTCCTGAGAGCAATGCAAATAGTAAATAACAAGACCAGGATTTGAACCCATATCCCCTGACTCAAGATCCTGTGCCCTTTCTATTATACTACATTTTTTTTTTTAATACAGCTCATCACTTACTCTAATCCTTTATGTTTTAGAGGCTCCATTCTGAATGGCTTAACCAGAGCAATCCACTGGAAGAGAAATTATCACTTGCAGTAGCAATGACCAAGGCAATGTCATCCTGAGGAATGCAATCATCAAATCAATGGTTAGAGCTACCCTCCCTGGCTACAGCTTCCTTTGCCCTGACCTAGATTGTTCATAATTCTGTGATTCAAATGACTGGGATAACTAATTCCATTTTTCTTTTGCTAACTGCCCAGAAAAAAAACAAAAAAGATCACTCACCTTCAAAAACATTCACGTGTATAAAAACCTAAGCACCATGAGGACAACCAGTGTGTAAGTCCAAGAAACACTGTTCCCTCTATCACAGTTTATGGAATGGGGTCTTTCCCCAGAGTGGTGGTCATTCTCACCCTCTTCCTGGATGTTTGTTGATCAGAAAGAAAAGCAGCTTACTCAATTCTTGATCTTCCTGGCTAATCTATGGCAGTGCAGAGGAGGATTCATTTACCATTGCCAACTCTCCCCAATGCATATGCAACAAATTCACACTCTCCATCAGTACCGGTTGGGAGAATGCCCACCATCTATTAGCAAAATAGAACCGCCTGCATCGGACTGAGCTCTGGAACTACAGGGTCTTGTATCCCCAGCCCTGGCTCAGAGGGAGCACCCTGGGGAGCCTGGCGGCACAGATGGCGGGGAGGGGAGAGGCTGCCTCTGCACCAGCCTTGATGGCAGAACCTGAACCAGACAAGCTCTGAGGCCGGAAGAGAACTGAGCCAAAGATCCCAAGATATGTAGTAGCATCTGCAGTAATGAATGACCTAAGATGTGGATTTGAAACAGCAAATGCTGATTTCACCCTTTTATTCACCACATACCCCTGCCATCTTCCAATCAACAAATATCTCCCTCTCTGATACAACTCAGAAATTTTTATCTATCTAAATGAGAGGCTTACGTAGACTAGTTGGGTGTCGGTTTCCACCAGTGACACTTTGCAAATAGAAGCACCGCTGCCCTAGAGACCTATGTCAAAAGAAATGCTGGCAAGGCCCAAGCAGTCTGAAGCAGATATTGCTATGCTTTAGCTGTGTTTAAGCAGCTGAAAAACAAACCAAAATCCCCCAAACCTATAAATCCATTCAGAGCAATCCAAGTCATAGTATAGACCTAAATAGCTACCTTACAGAGATTTTTTTTTTTGTTTGTTTCTGCAATTTTTTTTTTTTTGAGTATATATGGCTTGCAGAGTGGCTGAAATGCTACTTGCTTTGACTATAATGTATTATTTTTGATTCACAACTTGTACGATGCATTGAAACAGTAAGTAATTTGCAAACACAATGGTGAAGAGCTTTTGCCTTAAGATTCTAGTCTGACTCTAGAGATCAATGTTTGTGCCATAATTATTTTCATTAAAGAGCAAGTCCCTAAGCCTTTTTGCATTTCACATGGGGACTTAGGGTTGCTTTTTGAACATGGCATTCAATATACTATGCCCCACACAAGAATGCTATTTAAATGTCCCATGTTATGTAAATCTAAGTTATACTAAGGCCCATGAAGGGGGGAAGATTTACAGCACTATCATGGCTCCAGCTTGCTGCTTCTCTAGGAGTTAATTCCTCCTCCCCCTTTTTTCTGAATATATATATGTATATAGATAGATAGACAGATAGATATATATACATATATATATATATATATACATACATGTTGCAAATCTTCCATAGTTTGATGCAAAGAAGTCCTATCCATTCCTCTTTCTGTCTTAAAGCAAAGAGCTCTTCAATTTCATGCAAGGATATTAATTCTATAAGATACACTGGCTCCCAGAACCAGTTATTTATATCAGGATGTAACAAGGAAACAATGAGATAGATAGATAGATAGATAGAGAGAGAGAGCGCCATAGAGATCTATACACAGCCACTCACACAAAATCCATTAGAAAGGTTTTTCCCTTGCAGGAGATTTCTAAGAAAGGGGGAAATGACTTAAAAAAAAAACCCAAACAAACAAGGCTTCTTCTGTACACTAGGGAAAACAAAGTCACTCTATTGCAAAGATACAGATCAAAGGTTAAAAGGCAAATTATGCTATGTTTAGAGATTATCCAAGTGTAATAATCTTCTAATCTCTACTGTGGCATGTATGCAAAAGTGTAATCACACCATTGACATTGGCCATAGAAATAGCGTCATGGAAAACCACTAACAACAACAACAACAAAAGATTAAAATACCCCATTTCCCTTTTTTTCAGTCAAATCATTTGGCATCTCTGAATATGGTGCAGACTTAGATTCTAAATACCCAAAGGACATCACGCTGTCTTAGGCAAAATATTAAATAATACCTCCCAATCAGGTGTTGTAACGCTAGCTAATTTTAAATCTAGCATGAGTAATAAAGTCAAAACTAGTTAGTATGCAAGAAACTCATTGCTAACACACAGTGAGAGGATATGATGATGTAACAGCATGAGCAGTCCCTGGTTATCCAATTTTCAGTATAAACGTAGTGCATAGATCCAAATTTCTACTCCAGGTCAATGAACCAAAGAGCCGAGTTTGTGTTTCACTTCTCCTGGGCAGCCTGGAAGACCTTCAGTTCCATCTGGTACCACTCTGGGGCTTCGGGCATGCTCTTCCCAGGAGGATTGTGATCATATCCGTAGGCGACAGTGAGCTCCTCATCTCTCTCCACTGCTTGTTTGGTGCGGATGCATTTGATGGGCCCAAAACGTGGATGTGCGAACCTAAACACCAAGATAGGTCACTGTTACTCACAGTAATTTTCAGCATCAGTGATAAATATTGCCCAAAGATTTAATAGCAATGGTTTCAGCCAAGAGTTGAAGGCCCTTTCAAATTTGTGAATGCTTTCTAAAGCTTCATCTATATATATATTTAAACAAATTTATATAAATATAAATATATATTATATTTATGTAGCTCTATATTATATATATATATAAAACTGTGTACATATGTATATATACATATATATGTACATACACACATATATACAAACACAAACCAATGAATATACACCCCATGAAATGATCTTAAAACTCTGAATGACATCAGTGAAATGTGGCCAGGAAAAAGAATAGTGGAATTAGATTCAAATCCTGGCCCTGTTGCTTATTAATTTTGTGACTTCAGGCAAGTCACTTAATTTCTCTTTTTTTTCCCCCTAGTTTTCCTCTTTTTCAAAATGATGAGTTTGAATTAAATGACATTTCTTTTAATTTCCAGCTCTAAACTATAAGGACATGTTATATTGCATTGGTTGTTGTTGCTGTTGTTCAGTCATTTCAGTCATGTACAACTCTTCTTGACCCTATTTTGTAAGTTTGCCATTTCCTTCTCCAGCTCATTTTACTGATGAAGAAACTGAGGTAAACAGGATTAAGTGACTTGTCCAGAGTCGAACAGCTAATGAGCGTCTTTGAGAATGGATTTAAAGTCAATTTTTCTGAGTCCAGTCATGGAGCTCTAGCCACTGTATCACCTGGCTGCCCATCACAGCTAAACTATGATAATATGACATCTCTAAGTAGCTAAACTACATAAAATTTGAGTCCTGGAACTGCCACTGAACTCTACAGAATCTGACAAACTTTTATTAAGTACTGACCTTAGGAAAGACACTATTCTAGGACAGAGGTTATAGATTAAATGGATTTTTTTTTATCTCAAGTAGATTATATTCTGTAAGGAGAAAATAACATGTATACAGATACAGATCAATATGTACAAAACATATACAAAGACAAATTTGGGAGAGGGGGGGAATTCTCAGTTTCCCTGCTTTTACAGGGAATGTTAATATCCTGATGAATATGTTCTCAAAAACTCAAGATGCACTGACTCCCTCTACCATGGAGCATCTAATCTTTGTTGGCATAAAGGCTCTTGGGTAGCCTGCTTCTCATGTATTCCTGGTCAATCCTTATGAAGGCTGCAGCATTTTCCTACTATGATACTCATCAATCACAACAATAACAATATTTCTATTATAGGACTTCTTTCCCTTTGCAGGAGAGCTAGGAATCAGAAAGGCTCATCTTCAGATGTGCAAATCCGGTCTTAGACACTTTCTAGTTGTGTGACCCTGGTCAAGCCATTTAACACAGTTTGCCACAATTCCTCATCTTTAAAATAAGCTGGAGAAAGAAATGATAATTTACTTTATTTAGTACCTTTGACAGCAAAACAAAAACAAAAACCACCCACAAAAAACAAAAAACAAGGTCATGACCGAAATAACTGACCAATACCTTCCCTTGGCAACTAAAACTCCTGATCACTTGCTTGTTTTTTTCACATGAGCTATCTAGCCATGGCTTCCTCCTCTTGTACTTGTGAAGTTCATTTTTTTGAATCTGACCTGACATTTCACATTTATCTCAATTAAATTTTATTCGATGACATTTATCCCATGTACTGTCTATTTGGTTCTCAACTCAGTTCCCTAGCTTGCTTAATTACTGTCATTTGAAAATTTGATAAGCATATGATCCATACTTTTATTGATGTCATTGACAAAAAAATGCTAAGTAGTATAGGGCCAATGATAGCTCCCTGGACATTAGGAATTCTCTTTCATTTTTACAAGTGGCTTATGGAATCACTCCTTTATAATCACACCTGAGAAACAAGGTATAAAGGGGAACTAGGAATATTTTAGAAAGTTTCCATTATTCAAGAACAAAGTTTGATTGTTGAGTGGGGAAGTGATGGCATGGAAAGTCCCCATAGCACAGGATAGAGGGTAGTGTGTGTGTGTGTGTGTGGGGGGGTGAAATTTGGGTTTCTCTCTAGTTTAATATGTCTCAGCTCATTTTCCACCTTAAAGGGAAAACTTTCTTTGACACAAGTAAAGAAAGAATTCTTATTATCCCTTAATTTTTTTCTATAACTAAAGTTACCCATTGTTAAAACTATATGAAAAGAATGGAACTCTGGTTGACATTTTGTTCCAAGATCCAGGTCTAAGATTTTTATGTTTCCTTTTTTTGCTTTGTCATTTCCATACTCATTAGCAAAAAATTTCAGGGGGTGGAAAGAGAAAAAGGAGAAAAGAACTCCAAATCATTTATTTCAGGTGTTGGTTATTATTAACCACCTTCTCACATTTTTTTCTACAATGTTTTAAGCTTTACAAAGCACTTTCCTAACATCAACCCCTCAAAGTAGATAATTAGAATATTAATTAAGCCCACTTTAGAGACAAGGAAACAGAGGCACAGAAACATCTAATACTTGCCCAGAGTCTACAGAATCTGTAAATTTAAGAACTGGAACTTTAATCCTGACCTTCTAAGTCCAAGTTTCATGTTCTTTCCTTCATGACTCTTGTTAGAGTGTATCTCTGCAATGAATGATTTTTTGAGGCTTGAACCTGTATGCTTGTAAAACTGTCAGCATGAATTCCTTTTCTAGTGCAAGATGGTGCTGTAGCCTTCAAAAGTTGCCTATTTCTAAAGTTAAAGGATTTAAAAGATTTAGAGTCACAGTCTTAGAATTGAAAGGGACCCCAATGGACACCCATCTGCTTTAACTTGTGCCTGAATACCCATCACCTCTATAGAACATCCAACGAATGGTCATTTAGCTTTTGCTCAAAGATTTCTAGTAAGAGAAAAGAATGTACTCCCCATTGCACCCCATTCCACTTTGGTATTGCTGGGTTAAAAAGTTTTTTTTCCTATCAAACTGAATATTTTCACTCTTCAATTTTACCCCACTGCTTCTAGTTCTGTCTCTGAGAGCTGAGCAGAACAAGTCTAATTATTCTTTCTTGCAACAATTCCTTAAACATATTAAAGAGAGCTATCATGCCCTCCTTATGTTTTCTCTAAACTAAAAGTATACTTAGTTTCTTTAGCCTCACATGGACCACTTTCGATACTCTCTTGATTATCAGCATCCTTTCTAAAATACAACAATCTAGAACAAAACAATAAGCTAGAGTGGTCTTCCCACATCAAAGTGTAGTAGTAGTATTTCCACTCTTTCCCCTTCTACTTACCTTATCCTTGATACTTTGCTTCTATTTGTGCAACTGGATATTGTATGAATGTGCTTGGCTACAAATAATAAGCCATTGACTTGCTCTGTCTGAGCTTAGAGACAACTAAAACTTCCAGTCATTTGCTTGTCTTTTAAGATGACCTATCTAGCCATAGCTTCCCCCCTTGTACTTTTGAAGTTGATTTTTTGAAGCTGAGTTATGTTTATATTTATATATTTATCTCAATTAAATTTTATTTTATGACATTTATTCCAAGGTACTTGTCTATTCACTTATATTTGACTCTCAACTCAATCACCTATCTTTCTTAATTGCTGTCATTTGAAAATTTGATAAACATATGATCTATGCTTTTATTGATGTCATTGGCCAAAAAAAGATAAATACTATGGAATCAAAAATAAATTCCTGGACACTAGAAATTTATTTCCAAGTTATTGTATTGTAAGGAAATGCTGGGTTTTCTAAGGAACAACAATAAACTCATAAAAACTGAATTTTCCTGTGGTACATAAACTCTTCACAAAAATGAGATATCTAGGTTACATGCTGAGTATTCTGAAATAAAGCACAGTTTTATGTAAAAAGGGGAACTGGGGTTTGTGGTTTAGGGGTTTCCTTTCAAAGGGGATTTCAATAACTTCTGAGTAGAATATTATTCAAATGATTTTTTTCTCTATATTGCCAAATTCTTCCCTTTCTCAATAGTACAGGATTCCTCAGAGCAGACATTTTCTAATCTCTTTCTGATACATTAAATGTCTTAATCTTAGATCATCATCAAAATCTGTTTTTCCAGGAAACAAATTTGCAAAAGTAAACAAAGTATGATTAAAATAAAAACTCTATGGAAAACAGAGAAAGAAGTGAGGGACTGAGCTGGCAATATCTAAGTTGGTCTGGACACATTCTTACTTTTGAATTTCAATGTTGCCTGGAGAGGAGATGTTACCATGATATCAGTGGTAGGAGGAAATAGAGGGACTGGCCTTTAGTTTTAAGCCTAGCTAGTTTTAATACTAAAATTCACCTTAACTGACTCTCAGATCCAAAGGTTCTCAAGAGTTCTCACAAGATAATCTGACAGCTTCTTTATTAGTCTGACAAATTTTTATTCAGTTCTTTTTTTTTTTTTCATTTCAGTTATAGATAGCTTGAGATACATTGTGTTGTCAAAGAAAAAACATAATGGAAAATACCATCCATATCTAGAAAAAAAGCTGTGGAGTTTGAATGCAGAGTGAATTATTTTTACTTTCTTTTTTATCTGAATTTTTCCCTTTTTTCTCATGGTTTCTCCTTTTGTTTTGAGTCTTCTTGCAGAACATGACTAATGTGGAAATATGATTAATATAATTGTACATGTATAACCTATATCAGATATCAGATATCTTGGGAAGAAGTAAAGGAAGGAGAAAATTTTGGAATTTAAAATATAAAAATGAATGTTGAAAACTATCTCTGCATGTAATTTGGAGAAAAAAATATACTATTAAGTGCAAAAAAGTTTTTAAAAATAATGTTATACAAACACTAGATATTTTTAAAAAAAGGAAAAACATTGCCCCTGAAACCAGAAGATCTGGGTGTGAGACTGGTTCTTCCCCTTTCTAATGGAGTAACTGTGTACTCTCTCAATTTTGGACCTTGGATCTCTCATTTTTAAAATGAAGGGGCTACACTGGGTGACCTCCAAAGTCTCTTCCAGTTCTAACATTTTGTGAGTCTGTGAAGGTATAAATAGCAACAGTTGCAGCTAGTACAATGTCAGAGGCAGGATTTCAATCCATCTCTGCCTGATTCCAAGGCCTCCCCTGTACCTACTGTACCACCCTACCTCCCCTGAATGATTAGGACATGAAATGCATACAGATGAATTCTCAAATACACATACACACACACACCTCTTTTCCCCTTTAAGGAGCATTCTGACCTTCTACAGCGAGGATCCAATACACATATGCACAAGTATGCACTCTTTTACATAGGTATATATTTACAGGTTCACTCTTCACACAAATCACATGTACACTAATACTCAAAGTCATTACATATAAACACTACACATCAAACACACACATAACACATTCATACTGTACACATATATGGCATACTATGCACATTCACAAGGTACATGGTTCATGTTAAGAATATAACTCACATACTTCCATATCTATATTTGAAGTTATAAAAAGAGCTGCTTCTCTTTACCAATGATATTTAGCTGGAATAATTTTTAAAGTAGTTGAAAGAAATATTGATTTGTATAATTAAAAACTTACATGACAGAACCAGGTATGTTGAGGAAAACTGAACTAAATGCAACAATACATAGTGAAGAGATGACTGGAGTTGAAGTCATGAAGACATTGGAGACCTTGGCCTTTTTAAACTAAGGTCTTCAACAGGTCTCAGTCTGACTGAAGCGGCACCCATTCAAGGATGAAGGCTAGGGAGCAATTTAGCTCAACTTCTTAAACTGTGATTTGCAATTTCATATGGGATCTCATGAAATTATGATTTATTATTGGCAAATGTTTGATCTCTATGCCAATTTTATCTACCTCTAAACTCAGTCATGTAAAAATTTCTTAGTTGAAGAGAGTGGAAAAAAATTTAAGAAGCCCTGACCTAGAGGTCACTCCATCATTTTTCAGAACAAACTGAGGCTCAGAACAGGCAAAGGATGTATCCAAGAGAACATGGTAAGGAACAAAGTTCTGAGTTCTTTCCATGGAACTGCAGACCAGAGCTAAAAGATACCTTAAAGATTAACTAGTTCAACCCTCTCATTTTGTAGATTAGGGAAAGTGAGATCTGTAGAGACTTGCCCAGAAGTCCTCACACAGGTAGGAAGTGGCAGAGCTGAGGATCAAACCCCAGTCCCTCTAACTCCAAAGCCAGCTTTCTTTCCAATGTAGCATCTCACATTTTGATTATCTCTATTACTTTTCTTTCCTTTTTTTTTTTTTTTTTTTTTTTTTTTTTTTTTTTTTTTTTTTTTTTTTTACAAGGCAATTGGAGTTAAGTGACTTGTCCAGGTCACACAGTTAGAAAGTGTTAAGTGTCTGAGGTAGAATTTGAACTTGGTCCTCCTAATTTATTCATACTATGCCATCTAGCTGTCCCCCATCCCTATAACTTTCTAAAATAATTTATCATGCCATCATTTCCATCCAATATCTCAAGGACAGAGAATTTGATTTCTGACTATTTGCTCTCTATCATTTTAACCAGCTAGTACCTCATCTGGGCCAGAAAATTGGCTTATTATGCAAAAATGGTCATAAGGTAAAGCTGAGAGACCTGAATGTTCTTGTCTAGTCAAATTCTCTCCTTATAGGTGGGGACTATAGGATTTTTAAGCTGCAAAAGACATTAAAAATTATCTAGTTCATGATCCCCCCACACCTATCCCCACCCATCAGTAGATGAGAAAACAGAGGTTGAGAACTATAAATGGCATCAAAGCCACACAGGGATAAGAGTCAGGATTCAAACTTACTCCAGATCAAGTCTTTGAGCCCAGGCTGCCTGACAGTTTGTGCTCTGCTACTGCATGTGTCCCTTTCACAGCAAGATCTTTCAAGTCAAGAGGATGAGCTTCTCCCCAGCCATGAGCTTGTACTTACACGTCATAGATGCAGTTAGGAGTAAAGGAGTGATTAGCCTTGTGTCCCAGCGAGGCACAGTACTTGGATGTGTGGTTGTAGGGCTCAGGCACATCGATTACTGTTTCATCATCAAGAGAGAGTGTGTTTCCATTAAGGTCCCAGTCTCTGTCATCCACCTTTTATAAAAACAATATCATTACTTCTCTTCTAAGAAGTATAAAGGGTTTTTACATGGACTAACTCATGCCCTTACAACTTTGGGTTTTTTTTGAGATAACTAGAATTTACTTGTCCTAAGTCACACAGCTGGTAAATATTAAGTGTCGAGTGTCAGTTTCGAACTCAGGACCTTCTGGTTTCAGAACCAGTGAGCTATCTACTGCATCTATCTGGTCCTATCCTTAGTATTTTGTAGTCGATGAAGTGATGGGGCAGCTACCCCTGCACCCTCTCATTCCCAAGGGTCATATCAACAGAGCCATAACTAGGCCAGGGTGATCAGCACTTTGCCCAAGAACTTTGAATTTAGAGAATGATATTTATATTGCTGTAATATGTAAAAACAAGTGAATTTAGTAGCCGGTCAGCAAAATAATTCCCAATAAGAAGTTAGCAGTGACCACTTTAAGATATCCATGTCTAGGGCTGTGGGGTTTCTATCTTCTTCCCACTGGTCCTTATGAATTAAAAGGTCTGAAGCCTCCCATTCCTTTTCAATTACCTGTGTCTGCCCAAGTGTTAGAATTCCTATTTACTTTTTAATGGACACAGCTTAAAGGGAAAAATAGCAGCTACCCTTAAAATCTCTTTGGATGCTTCATATAAATCATTTCACAATCTTAATGTTGAATTGGGGATTTTCAAGTCAACTTAAGTAAGAGGAAGAAAAAGGGATAGGTTTTTGATTGGTTCTTGGTCTAGATCCTTAATTTTGGGCCTGGGCTTACTTTTTGACACATTCCTATATTTATAAAAGAGACAAGAGTAGGGAAAATGGGAAATGGAGATTCAAGTCGATCTTCTTTCTCCAAAAAGCCAATCAACTTTTTTTCTTTCTTTCTAAGGGCTGTCACTGTTGAGATGGAAGACCAGAGAATTTATGATAATTCCCAATGATCCTCATCAGCAGATTTTTCTCTTCTCCAATGACACTTACTTCTTGGTGTGTAATTCGGATGCCATTATAAAATGATATAACTGTGTTGGGTTCCACAGCTACTTTAGAAAACAGTCCTTCTCCAGCATTGGGAATGTGTGATTCAGCAACATAAACCCTAAAGAAAAACAAGACAAAAGGTAGAAATGAGACTTCAGGTAGGTAAGTCTAAAGCTCTCTAAAGCACAATGATTTCCTCTTTCTTCTGGGAACATGATGTCTGCTTGTGCTAGGGCTAAGAAAGGGTCTGTGACCTGAAGAAACATCTTACTCTCCCCTGGCTCAGAGAAGCAATGAACAACTAAGGTGGAATATTATACTTTTGTCAGACTTGGGAGATGGGCTGAATTCTTGCTCTTTGCTAGAAGGAAAGGTCCTAGTAGGGAACAAATCAAGATATTTGGAAGTGATAGTGATACCAAAAGAAAATTGTTTTAAAATATCAAAAAACAAAGCAAACAAAAACATTAAAGGGAAACTAGGTGAATAGGGCTCTGGAGCTGGAATCAGGGAGACTTAGTGGGTTGAAATCCAGATTCATATACTTACTAGCTATGTGACTCTGGACAAGTCACTTAACTCTGCTTGCCTCAGTTTCTTCATCTGTCAAATGAGCTGGAGAAGGAAATGGCAAACCTCTCTGGTATCTTTGCCAAGAAAACCCCAAATTGGGTTCTACTATGAATAAAATTAAAGCCTAACTAAAATTTTTTTGTTTGGCATTTAGAAAAAGTGTAAGATGGATTTCTTTTGAAAAAGAAGAGATTACTTTTTGAAAGGTCTTACAATACTGTGTTGTAGTTTTTATGTTTTTTTCTTTTTAAAATGGTGGTTTTTATTTTGTAAATTTTTCATTAGTTCAATAAAGCTACTTTCCCCTCCATACTTCCCAAGGGAAACCTTTTCAGAAGTTCACAAAAGTGTTATCTTAGCTTGTTAATGCTTTTAAAAAGGGTCATCTTAATTGGGAATGAAACTTTTAAATGACAACATGAAAGAGAGAGCTAATAAAGCTACATTTGGTAAATTATACATATTTTAAAAGGTTGAGAGAGGAAACATTATAACCTCTATTGATTATCTTCAATTAATTTTCTCTCTTGTTTTTTTAAATTCTCATAATTTTTTTTAACCTGATTTCCCCATTAACTAGTAGCTTCTTGAGGGCAGGGGCTAATTTTTGCTTTTCTTTGTATCCTCAGAGCTTAACTCAGTGCTTAGCACATAGAAAGTGCTTAATAAATGCTTATTATACATTTTCCACACAATAATAAAATCAAGTCACATAACTTCTTTACGCTTCAGTTTCTTTGTACATAAAATGAGGTTAATAATACTTACATAGTTACCTCTCAGAATTGTTATGAGGTCTAAATGAGATATCAGAGGTGAAACACTTGGACACTTAAGTTGTGTAAAGGGGAGGGAGCTATGATGACAATTATTGTTAAATGAATAAGTAAATTTAACCCACCTCTCTGACTCATAAGGATCAGGAAGAAGGGGATTTGTAGAAATGCAGGATGGAGTTGACTTATCAAAATGGTAGACAGAACCTAAAAAATAAAACCCAGGCAATTAAATTAGCATTCAGTAATTTAAAATATTCATCTCACTCTCTAACTGTAACAACAAATAGTAAGGTGTTCCAAAGAAAATTATATAAAATTATGCCCTAATATAGAAAAAATCCTACAATAGAAAAAACAAACATAAGACATTTAGAGATTTTATAGGATATTCATTCATTCTCTTTGGTTCCTTATGATCACAGATTATAGATTTAGTAGTGGATGAAACCTCAGAGTTCATCTATTCCAGCCCCTTCACATAATAAATGAGGGGAATGAGACCCAGAGATTTCAAGTGATTGACTGACCTAAAGTCACACAGGTGGTTAGGGACTAAGCCAGAATTGGAACACAAGTCCTACAGACCAAAGCTTCTTAAACTGTGGATTGCCCCATATGGAGTCATATAACTAAATTTTATGGTGTGAAATGATGATTTGTTATCAGTAAATGTTGATTTGTATACCTATTTTATATTAACTTGTATTTATTTTATTTTATATTTATTATATATTTACACACAAAAATATAATACAATATGACATTTACTTTATATGTATGTATATTTATATATGTATATTTTATGTTCATTTAATTTATATTTATTATATTATATTTTAATATAATATATAATGTTTACTTTATATAATATTTCTATATGTATATTTTAGATATGTTTATCAATTTTATTATACACCTATATACGGGGGTCATGTAAAAATTTCTCAAGCAAAAAAGGGCTATAAGTAGAAAAAGTTTAAGAAACCCTGCTCTACACTCCAATTCAAGAATTTTTTTCAGTATACCATATTATCATGTCCTAAAAATCTTAGAGTAGTTTCAAGCTATTAAATAAGCTTTCTGCTAATATCCATTTAATTTATGTTGCTTAGCAGAATACACATTTTTAACAAAGGTTCAATTACCCAGAAGTAGACAACTAAATAGGGAGCCACAGGCAACTTCTTCTCTGCCTAATTTAAAACTGCATTAAGACTTTGGGGACAAAAGGCAGAGCCAAGATGGTAAAATATAGATTGGGACCCAGTTGAACTCTCCCAGCTTTCCCCTTCAAGCAACTTTAAAAATAATGTCTCAAACAAAATTTTGGAGTAGCAGAGCCAAAAAAAAGGGCAGAGGGAGACACTTATCCAGCCTAAGATAACTTAGGAGGTCCACAGGAGAGAACCATAATACTGAGTAGGTCCGGGTCCAGGTCAAAGAAGCAGTCCCAGCAGTGGGTCCTAGAGAAGGCTGCAATAGCAACATCAATTTCAGCAGCTCTCAGCCCAGAGACACTAAGGGACAACTGGTCAGAAAGAGACTACAGGAGACCATTTGCTGGCACAGTGTGCAGCTGGCACTGATAAACAGTTCTGGGTCAAAGTTTCAGGCTACAGGGCATCACAGGAAAGCAGAGGTCCTGGCCAGAGGAATGTTAGTTTTTTGTGACTGCAAGCATCAGGGACTCTTCCTGGGGAAAGAACAGAGTACAGACTAGAAAGCAATGATCATACCACCTTGAAAGCAGCAAAAACTTGCAGAACTAGCTCAGAAAAGAGCAGCACAAAAAATCCTGAAGCTGAGGACAATGCCTTCCTACCTCCAGGTGAGCAGAGACAAGAAATAGGCTGGGAACATGAGCTAACAACAACAACAGGACTTGACCATTAAAAGTTACTATTACCACAGTGGCAGAGAGGACCAAGATATAAACCTAGAAAAAAACAATGCAAAAACAAATACAAGTCTCAAAGAAAAATGCTAATTGGACCCAGAGCCAGTAAGAATTCCAGGATATTTGAAAGATAGAGGGAACAATGGGAAAAGAAAAGAGAGTAATGCAAGAAAATTATAAAAAAAGAATTAATAGCTTGATAAAAGAGGTACCAAAAATATTGAAAGAAATATCTCTTAAAAACAGAATTGGCCCAATGGTAAAAGAGGCACAAAGATTCTTTGAAGAAAGAACTCCTTAAAAAGCAGAGTTGGTCAAATGAAAAAAGAGGTACAAAATCTCTCTGAAAAGATAATTCAGGATTATTGGATTACCTGAGAGCTGCAATCAGAAAAAGAGCTTATATATGATATTTCAAGAAATAATCAAGAAAGCTGCTCTAATATCTTAGATTCAAAGGGTAAAATAAAAATGAAAAGAATTTACTGATCACCTCCTAAAAGAGATCTCAAAGTGAAAACTTCCAAAAATACTATAGGCAAATTCCTTAGTTCCCAGATTGGGGAGAATACATTTCAAGGAGCCAGAAAGAATCAACTCAAATGTTATTAAGCCATAATCAGGATCACACAAGATTTGTTGGTTTCCATGCAAAAAGAGTAGAAGGATTAGAATATAATATTACAAAATAAAAGAGTTAGTATTACAATCAAGAATAATCTGCTCAGCAAAACTAAGTATTTATAATATTTGTACTTATTATATATTTATAGTATAAATACTTTGAGCCTTTTTTCCCCCCTGAGGCTGGGATTAAGTGACTTGCCCAGGGTCACACAGCTAAGTATAAATACTTTGAAGAGGAAATGGACATTTAATGAAATAGAGGATTTTCAAGCATTCCTAATGAAAAGACCATGACTGAATAGAAAATCTGACATTTAAAAAAAGACTCAAGAGAAGCATAAAAAGGTAAACATGAAAGAATAATCACAAGGGACTCTATAAAATTAAACTGTTTACATTTCTATACAAGAAAATAACACATGTAACTTCTAAGAACTTTATCATCTTAGGGTACTTTAGAAAAGCAACTTTACTAGACAAAGGATATGGATACGAGCCAATAATGTTGGAATGATTTCTTTAAAAAATGAAGAAGTGAGAAAGATTAACTGTGTAAAGGGGGGAAAAAAGAAAGGTAGCTGAGAAAGTCTTCCCACATAAAAAAGGTATACAAGGAAATGCTTTTACAGTAAAGAAGAAAATGGAGGGTGGCAGGCCATACTTGAATCTCACTCTCATCAGTTCAAAGAAGGAAAAATGTACAGGCACATTCAGGGGTATAGAAATCTATTTTGCCCAATAGGTAAAATAGGAGAGGAAAGGGATAAGAGACATGGGAATTAGAAGATAAAAAGGGGAAAGGCAGATTAAGGGAAGCAGTGGTCAGAAGTAAGCAGGTTAAAAAGTGAGAGCGAAAAATGAATAAAATAGGATGGAGGGAATTGCAGAGTTAGTGATCATTACTGAGAATGTGAGTGGGATGAGCTTAACCCATAGAACAGAAACAGATAGCAGAATAGATTGGAAACTAGAATCCAACAATATGTTCTGCCAAGAGACATACTTGGGACAGAAAGGCACACACAAAGTTGAAATAAAGGCCTGCAACAGAGCCTGTTATGCTTCAGTGGAAATGAAGAGTAAGTGGTAGCAATCATGATCTCAGAAAAAGCTAAAGTAAAAATAGACCTAGTTGTAAGAGATAACCAGGGAAACTATATTTTGCTAAAAGGTATCATATAGCGAGTTCTTTCTGGCAAAGGTCTCATTTCTCAAATATATATGGAACTGAGCAAAATTTATTAAAATAATAAATTAATAATTAATGGTAAATTAATACTAAATATTCAAAGGATATGAGCAGGCAGTTTTCAGAAGAAATCAAAATTGCTTTTAGTCATATTTTTAAAATGCTCTAAATCACTATTGATTAGAGAAAGGCACATTAGAGAAAGGTTAAAAAACAACTCTGAGGTACCTCCTCACACCTGTCAGAAATGAGAAATGTTGGAGGAGATGAAGGGAAAATAGCCAGATTAATAAACTATTGGTGAAATAATTAATTAATCTAGCATTCTGGATAATAATTTGCAACTATGCCAAAAGGGTTATAAAACTATTCAAACCCTTTGATCCAGCAATACCCCCTAGGTATTTCAAAGAGATAAAGAAAAAGAAAAGAAAAGGACCTATTATACAAAAAATATTTATAGTAGCTCTTTTGTGGTAGCAAAGGATTGGAAATTGAGGTCTCATCAATTGGGGAATGGTTGAACAAGATGGGACAGATGATTGTGATGGAATACTATTGTGCTATAAGAAAATAGAAGAGATGTGGTTTCAGGGGGGAAAAAGGCAGGATATAGACTGAGGCAAAATGAAGGGAAAAGAATCAGGAGATCATTGTGCACAGTAATAGCAACATTGTAATGATCATCAACTAGGAGAGAGACTTGGCTACTATGATCATTAATCCAAAACAATTCCAAAGAACTCATAATGAAAAAAATGCTATCCACCTCCAGAAAGATAATGGATGAACTCTGATTGAAAATTGAAGTATACTTTTTCTTGCCTTATTAATTTTTTGGTAATATGGCTAGTACATGTTTTGCATGACTTTACATGTATAATTGATATAATAATGTTTATCTTCTCAGTGGGTAGGGAAGGGATGGGAAGGAGGGAGAGAATATGGCATTAAAAATTGAAAAAAAATTTAAAAAATAAATAATTTTTTTACAAGTAAAAAAATCCCACTATGGATACTGTATATTGCTGCCATTCAATTACTATATCTCTGTCTTCTGTCATCGCCTTTGAATTTTCTTTATTCAAATTATAGAAATCTATAAATCTATTTTATCAAAAAGTTTTTAGTGATGCAATTTTTAACTATCTCTGGACCAGATGGTAGCAAACAATCATTCTCAAACTTTCAGTTCACATACCACACATTACAGATAAAAGAGCTCTAGAGAATTCACCCTGACAAGTATTCCCTTTGTCATAAGCAACTATAATGAGAACTCCCACCCTCACTTGAATTAGTTGAGAGGAATGGTGCTATTTTTGGTAAGATGTGAATAAGCCGACCTCTTGTTGCTCCTGAATGCTGTAGAGTGTCAAAGATCTGATTTCACCAGGTGGTTACCCCCAGCACCCACGCTTGTCACAGCACATCCTCACTTTAGAAGGCTATTTTTTGGAGGACTTATGACTTATGCTGAACAACATTCTGATGAGCCTTATTAAAAGTTAATTATTAACTTGTAGTAGAAACAGAAATGGGGGAGTTTGTCACATAACAATTCAAACTACAATAATCATAGATTCATAGATAGGTTATTATTAATCATTGATTACAGAATCATTAAGTAGGAAGTGAATTTAGAAGTTGTTAACTACAACTACATCAGTTTATAGAGGAGGAAATTGAGGTCCAGGGTATTTAAGTGACTTTTCAGTGTCATACAGGCAATAAGTGTTAGAGAAGCTGAGAATTAAATCTTTCTTCTTCTTCTTCTTCTTCTTCTTCTTCTTCTTCTTCTTCTTCTTCTTCTTCTTCTTCTTCTTCTTCTTCTTCTTCTTCTTCTTCTTCTTCTTCTTCTTCTTCTTCTTCTTTCTTTTTCTTCTTCTTCTTCTTCTTCTTCTTCTTCTTCTTTCTTTTTCTTCTTCTTCTTCTTCTTCTTCTTCTTCTTCTTCTTCTTCTTCTTCTTCTTTTCTCTTTATTTTTCTTCTTTTTCTCCTTTTTCTTCTTTTTTCTCCTTCTTCTTGTCTTTCCCTTCTTCCCTCTCTCCCTTCCTCTCTCTTTTTCTCTTTCCCCCTTCTGCCTCTCCCTCCCTTCTTCTCTCTCATTGTCTCTCTTCTCTCTTCTTTCTCTGTTCTCCCTTTTCTCTTCCTCCCTCCTTATCTCTTTCTTTTTCTTTCTCTTCTCTCTCTGACTCTGTCTTTCTCTATCTTTGTCTGTCTCTGTCTCTTTTTCTCTTATCTTTCTGTATCTCTCTGTGCCTCTATTTTTCTCTCTCCCCATCTACCTGTCTCTCTCCTCTCTCTGTCTCTCTTTCCCTCCTCTCTCTTTCTATTCACAAAACTAATTCTTCTATAGTGTTTTCAAACAATAACAATGTCACTGTCACCACCTAATACTATAGATATTGTTGTTGCATCATTCATTCATGTCTGACTCTTCATGAACCCATAGACCCTTCTATCCTCCACTAGCTTCTAAAGTCCATGCAAACTTATTCTCATTGCTTCTATAACACTTTCTACTATCTACCTCATCCTCTGCCATCCCTTTCTTTTTTTGTTTTCAGTTTTTCTCAACATCAGGGTATGTGGTACAGAAATGGTGAGGGGTCACCATTTAATAAAAAAGCTGGAGAGATCTCTAGAGTAAAGCAAAGTTTATTGTACATTCTCGAGAGAAGGGCGTCCAGCACACAATCCAAGAGAGGAAGCGCCTCCTGTGGGCAGGACAGCACCTTTAATCCCTAAAGCAAATACCCCCTCCCACCACTGACCCTCATCCTCATTGGCTGAGAGTCTTACATTCTAAACTGGAGATCTACCCACGAAATTGAACTTGACCAATAAGTCACAGTTGCCCATCTTTGACTGAAATAGGGAGGAAATTGTGTCATAGGAGGAGAGCAGGAAAGGGACTCAATTATGCCCTTGAATCAATGCTCAAAGTCCTTCAGGCCTACTCAAACTCTGAAGTAGATGAAGCCTTACTCAATTTTCACAACTGTCTTGAAAGATCTCACCTCATCTCATTCAAGGGTCTTTTTCAATAAATCCTGTCTTTTCATTATATGGCCAAAGTATTTCAGCTTTAGCTTCAGTATTTGCCTTCTAGTAAATAACCTAAATTTATTTAGCTACTAACTGATTTGATATTTTTGCTGTCCAAGGGACTCATGCCCATTTTATAGAGGAAGATCCCAAGGCTTAGAGAAGAAATTGAGGTTCCAGGTTACTCAAGTGGTAAGTATTTCCAGTACAGTTCAAACTTGGTCTTTGTGACTTCTAATCTAGCTCTTTTTAACTCCAGCATCTGCCTCCAGAATTTGAAGGAACCATAATTAAAGTTATATGATACAATGCTTTCATTTTATAGATGAGAAAAACTGAGTTTGGGGTAGTAATAGCAGAGCTGGGATTTGGACCCAGTTCCAATAAATCCAGTTCCCTTTTCACTCTATCACAAACAGAAGGAGTCAGATAGAATACCCTTTTCCAGAAAACACTTTGAAAACCATTGTTCTTGGGAGACCTACTGAATGAAACAGTCTTTGCCAATAAAGCGCTTATCCATTCAAGGTAAATTAGCTTTTTCAGGACCCTGGGATGTCTCTGAATATCCCACTGGTGCTTAACTCATTTTCCAATTAGGCAGGATATGGACCTAATTCCAAAATCAAAAGCCAGAAAACAATCCATTAAAAGCCCATCATTCAGGGAAAAAATAACCACCAGCTCCAGCTAAACAGATTAATTCCCTGTGAGACTTCTGTTTTCTTGTGAGCAAACTCCCATACTTTTTCCCTGGAGGTTTCCTTCTCCCTTACCTTCATTAAAACTTTCCTTCTTTCTCTTCATTGTAATTCTCCAATGGAGCAAGCTATTTTTCCCACTTCCTCTGAATATGAAAGGTTAGAACAATCCTATTCTGCACTCCATTCCTCAATGCTACTTCAAGAGAAATGTTCTGACACCATCACCTAGTCACTGCACCATCACCTGTGTAGACCATTTTCTTCCTAGCTTCAACTATTAATCAGCATTTTGTCATACTTATCTTTTTGTTTTCCTCAATGACTTTAGCATCTAGTTCAAATATCCTTCTTCATCCTTCCCAATATCAGGGCCTTAGAGTTCCCTATTTTTTATCTCTACTCAAAATGCCTATCAGCATGGCCATATTAAGGACCTCATTATCATAAATTCCACATCCAATATTTTAAATGTTAAGTTTCACTTCTTTGATCACAGTCTTGTCTAATTTCTTCATACTTTGCTTTTATATTCACTTTTAATCTTTCAAATGTTCCAAATTTTTCCAAATTCTATGCCCACTTATAGCTTCAAAATCAACAACTCACTTAGAATTTATTTATTCCAATTCTGTGTAAGATACTGGGTTAAGTGCTGAGGATATAAAGAAAAAACTAAAAGTCTTTGTCTTAAAGGAGTTTGCATCTTACTGGGTAGAAACAACATGTATACATATAAATATGATGATTTGAGGAAGAGAGAACCCTGGCAACTAAGAAGATTAGTCTTTCTTATATATAATGTCTTTATCAGAGTCTTTTTGACATTTGGTCAGTCCAGGTTATCCATTCCTAGGTTTAGATAATCCTCATCATCTGCCCTCATTGCTCACATTTTAAAGCTACTTAGCATTGCTGGAGAAAGTCGAGACAATTCTGGATGGGTCCCCTACAAATACTCATAGCTCAGCTGTTTATTTCCCAATGCCCTGAACTTCTTTCATCTCTCTTTTGTGAACTACCTATCACATTTCTTGCAGCAGTTGTTCTGGACATTTTCTGTTCTCCTCAGACCTCTCAAGCCCATGCCTTCATTGTACAAATTCCCTTGCTTCTTACTCACTAAGATGATGATCAAGACCATCTAATATAAACTCCCTCAACCCAATTTATTCTCCACCTCATAATTTTTCTCTTTAACTATCTCCTGAGTTAAATGAAGAAGGGTGTCTTATCCTTTTAAAGGCTTGCTTGTATCTTTAGTAAGAAATTACATGAGCTAAGAGGTGGAAATCTCTGCATGTTTGATGAGAAAAAACTGGTTAATAAAGACTGAAATAGAGATAATTAGAGTTATGGAGACTAATTAGTAGGCTATTCTCATTAATTTCCTTCAGAACCTAGGTTTATCAGCATAGTATTAGCTGTACTTTAATCTTGACTCTTCCATTGACTAGCTCAGAGATTTTGGACAATGATTTGGATATGACCTCTAAGGTCCTTTCTAGACCTAAATTGATTATCCTAGTAAATCATTTTATTTCTTCAAATTAAAGTTATTGTAAAAATGATTTTAATAAATAATAAACTTATTAGAAAAATAAATTAAGTCAGACTATATTTTTTTTCTAACTCTAGCATTTGATAAGTCTGGATTCTTGCTCTCAACACTTAACCTAATTTATTAAAAAGAAAAAAGAAAACTTTCTTGGATTCTGCTACTCCCCCTCTAAGTATCACTGTGACCTTCCTTTACTGCCAAAACCTCAAAAAAGTGTATACTATGTTGGCTGTCTTTAGTTACTTTCTCACTAAACATTTTCTACTCCTACATTCTGTCCTCCATTTGTATCACATTATTAAACTGCTCTGGAATCATCAATCATAATCACAAGTTCAATAGGCTTTTGCTGGTTTTTATTCTTCTTGAGCCTTCCATAACATATAATTGTACTTCTAAGTTCCCCCCCACCCATCTTTTCTAATGATTTTTGTTTCTTTTTATTTGTGTTCTACTATTTACACTCTATCTTTAGTTGATTTCATCCATTTCCTCTGCTTCAAGTACCAGTAAAATGCAGGTGATTCCCAAATCTAGATCTCCAGCCATTTTTTTCAAAGCTCCACACTGACTTTTACTCAGTGTTTCTGTGTAGGTGATTATTGGTTGTAATTCTAGTTTCATTGCTCTCCAGAATATCATATTCCAAGCTCTCCATTCCTTTAATGTAGAAGCTAGTAAATTTTATGGTACCCTCACTATGGTTCTACTATACTTGAATTGTTTCTTTTTGAATGCTTGCAATGTTTTCTCTTTGTCCTGGGAATTCCAGAATTTGTTTATAATATTTTTGGGAATTTTCATCTTGGGATCCCTTTCAAAAGGTGATTGGGGCATTGTTTCAATTTCTATTTTACTCTCTGGTTCCAGAATGTCAGGACAGTTTTCCTTGATAATTTCTTGAAAGATGGTGTCTAGGCTCTTTTTTCTTATCATTGAGGTAGACCAATAATTTTAAAATGATGTCTCCAGGATCTATTTTCCAGATTCTTTGTTTTTCCAATGAGATATTTCACATTGTTTTCTACTTTTTCATTCTTTTGAGTTTGTTTTATTATTTCCTGATTTCCCAAAAAGTCATTAATTCCCATTTGCTCAATTCTAATTTTTAAGGAATTATTTTTCTCAGTAAGCTTTTGTACCTCCCTTTGGCCAATTTTGCTTTTTAAGGAAATCTCCTCATTAACTTTTTGTATTTCCTTTTGCATCACTCTCATTCTTCTTTCCAATTTTTCCTCTATCTCTCTTACTTGATTTTCAAAATCCCTTTCCAAATTTTCTATGGTCTAAGACCAATTCTTATTTTTCTTGGAGGTTTTGGCTATAGGAGCTTTGAATCTGTAATTTTCTTCTTAATGTGTATTTTGATGTTCTTGTCCTTGCCACTATAGTAACTTTCTATGGTCAGAATATTTTTCTGTTATTTACTCATTTCCCTAGCCTATCACTTAGCTGTTAACTCTATGTTAAAATAAGAGTCTGTTTCATGGCTGGGGAGTAGGTTTACAAGGTGTCAAGTTTCAAGGTTTTGTGCAGCTATTTTCAGAGATCCTTCTAGGGACCTGTAAGGTTTCAGTTCTTTCAACATGGTATGATCCAAAGAGAAGTATGTTTACTGCTCTCCCAGCCTATGCTCTGGTCTGTGAGTGATCACAAGCACTCTTTTCTGCCTTGGAAGAGTGAGGACAGTTTTTGATGCACTCTGGCTTTAAGTTCTAATGCATTAGTGGTCCTTCTCACCCTGGGACTGTGAGCCAGCCCTGCAACCTGGATCTGAGTATGGGGAAAGCAACAGTCTTGCCTCAATACTAGCAAAGAGACACCTGCAATATCCTTCTGACTAGCTGTTTGGACCCCTTACCTGTGGGAAAAAAGCTCCAGAAACTGTCACTAAGGCCATCACTTCCTCTGCCACCACTCTACTTCAGTGGTTCCCATGATTCACTCTTGGTTTATTGGGGCTCTCCTTATATCCTAATACAACAAGCTTTTCTTGCCAATCTTCCAAGTTGTATTTGGTATCTATAGGCTGAGAACTCTAGAAACCATCTAGAAACTGCTGCCACTGGTTCAAAAGTCCCAAGGTCTGCTCTTGGTTTGCAGGGGCCAGGGCTGTGCTAGCATGATCTGAGTTGGAACTGCATTGCTTCCTCACCCTGGTGCAAGACTTTTACTGCTAAGCTTCTGGTTGTCTTCAGCTGGAAAGTTGGTCCACTCCATCTTTTTGTGAGTTTTGACACTCATTATTTTAAAGTATTTGGAGGCATTTGAGGTAGAACTTGGGCAAGTTCCTGCCTTTTCTCTGACATTTTGCCTCTATCTCCCTCCATGATGATTTTTAAAGTATCTGATATTCCACTAAACATCAGCTATCTGTGCCTGGAACTCTTGTCAGTACCTCAAAATCAACATATTTAAAACTGAAATTGTCACCTTACACTGCTCAAATAAGTATTCCTTCCAAGTTCTCAATTTTTCTTAATGGCACTTTTTTTCTCCCATTTATTTAGACATACTTTCTTCTCCATCTGATTACCAAATCTTGACAATTCTTCCTCATCAATATCTTTTCTCTTCTTAATGTTATCCCTCTTAGTTTAGCTCCTTATTACCTCTCACTGGCATCAACAAAGCATAAAATTCTGTCATTCTGTTTTAGTTTATTCTTCATTCTACCACCATTAATTCTCTTCCTGCAAAGTTCTAATGATATTGCTTTCCTTCCATTTTCAGTGACTCTTCACTTCCTGTCCAATGAAGGCTAAAGTCCTTAGCCTATCATCCAGGGGACATACAATCTGAATCCAATCTGAATCCAATTTACCAGCCAGTCTTCTCTCACCAAACATGCAGAGATTTCTACTCATGTCATTTCTTAG
This sequence comes from Sminthopsis crassicaudata, assembly GCF_048593235.1. NCBI lineage: Eukaryota > Metazoa > Chordata > Mammalia > Dasyuromorphia > Dasyuridae > Sminthopsis > Sminthopsis crassicaudata. Next base: position 67,388,857 of record NC_133622.1, read on the forward strand.
TCCAGAAATATCCCTTTTTCATCTCTTAATCCTCAAAATCATCTTTCTAGTCCTGTAAGATCCAGTTCAAATCTGTATTCTGTTATTCTTCTGTTTCATAAGCATGCATCAAAAGATCCTGGACATTTTCTCTATTTTTTTGTTTTTCAGTTACTATATGGAGGCATCCAATGTGGTTTTAAGTTTACATTACTAACCTTTATCTGAACATGAAGAAGTAAAAAGAAGAGGGAGAAAATAAGGATCCTGTTGAGCACAGAAGGTTTCTCTTTCTCTTGTTTCTAGCTTTTCTTAGCATTTCACTTAGAAATACCTTTTTTACTTCTAGCATTGATCATCCTGGCCCAACATAGCAAAAAAAAAAAAAAAAAAAAAGGCTAGAGCAGGTTATTTGCTATTCAGTGAAAGCAGACCATACTTTTATAGTCACACAATTGATTGGAAGGTGCTGATGATGTAAGGTTCATTGTGCTTAATAGTTTTATTAAAAGTCTCTATGCAGAAATAGGTTTAATATGATTGACCGTGTATAACCTATTTCAGATTGCTTGACATCTGGGGAAGGGAGACAGAAGGAAGATGGAAGGAAAAAACCCTCAATTTTATAAAAGGAAATGTTAAAAACCATCTTTTCAAATAATTAGAAAAAAATTATATTATTAAGTGGAAAAAATATCATTTGATTGTCATTTGATTATCAGAATAAAATTCTGACTTAAAACCTTTCACTTGACAATGTATTTTCTATGCAAATTCTAAATCATGTAAGATTCCACCATAAGACATAATTGTTGAATAGCCTTCTGATACTAAATGAGGCAGAAAACATGCTGCTATGTGCTAGCCAAAATTGTTTGCCAAATCTTAGAGATTATCCAGTGTAAAGTCCATTTGGAAAAGGGATTGTGAGATAGTTTGGATATTTATAACTTCAGATGGCATTGTGCTGTTTTTTGAAGCTGTAGAACAATGCAGAATCTTTCAGATGAAATCCATAAACACTCTAAAATTTGGTTTGCATTCAGGAAAAGCAAATGGCAAGGAGAAAGCAATTTTAGCAAAGTCACTTACAAACCATCACAGTTTGTCTGTGAGCAGAAAAATTCATAGTACTTATGCTGGAAAAAAAAACACAAGACCATCTCTCCCAAGTCCCTCATTCTATAAAGAAGAAAATGGAGGCTCAGTTAATGGCCTTCAAGGTCATAATTTGACAGCCCATAGAACTTGTTCTCAGTGTCTTGGAGAAATATACTCATGTCAAAGGAATGAATAGGGAAACAAAGGGTTGGACTGAAGACCTGGATTTGGGAGATCTGTATTATAAATGGAGATAATCGAATAGTTATACTTATGAATCAATAGCTTTAAGACTCTTTTCTTCTGCTTTCTTTTTCTACTTGTTTCTAGCCATTATCTATATCTGTTAGTGGATTTATAAATAATTCGATCTCAAAATACCAGAAACAATTCCACAATCACCTAATAGAGCACAGACAGGCATTCTTCAAATAGTTTTTGTCTGGCTTATTATCTGTCCTGACATAATTTATAAAGATGATTCAGTACAACTGTATAAATATGTATGTAATATGCCTATGTATATAATATATATGTGTGTATACCTAATTGTATCCTTTTTCTGGGGAGAGGGGAAGAGGGAATGGGGGAAAGAATAAAGTAAAAAGTATGTAGCAGAGAAAAAAAGAAAATTTACAGGAAAGCAAAAAAAAATATGTTCAGCTCTGAACACAATGTGTAGTCTTTACTATATAGATTTTCTTGAAATGAAAATTTATTATTTTATATTTGAATCTTTTCTTATATTCTGTTGTGTACATGGCAATTTTTTCTTTTTCCATTTTATATCTGTTTTAAATAAATAAATACATTAAAAAATTTCAAAAATAAATGTTCACTTGCTCTATCAGTCTATCAATCATCTATATATATTCTTTGAACTCCTCCCTCCTTTATTGGCTCCTTAGACTCCTTTCACCACAACTCTCATCCAACTTTTCCAAAATTCATTTTAGTTCTTTGTTCTTCTCATACTCATCCCAATTAGAGCCAGTGTCCCCAAGGGTCTATTTCTTCTTAAATGAAGCTGTGATAATTGAGAAAAATGATTATTTTTCTATTATTAGGATTGTTAAATTAGAATTAAAGTTTTCCCCTTTGTTTCCATTGAGGAGCCAGCCTCTGTAGATCATTTCAGATGGTTTCTGAAGGGCAAAGCTGATAGATGAGATTACCCGAATCCTTCTGGAACATGTTCCTTGGGCAGGACCTACCCAACTAGATCTTCCTTCTGTTAAAGTGTTAATAGTATCTAATTTAGGTACAGTCCAGCTTTAAAGAATTAAGGTCATATCCTTGCACCTCTCCATTGGAGTTTAGGGTAACAACTCATGAAAGAGGAAACCTTCTGGTATGGGTAGACTAGATTTATGAAGGCAATTTCATGATCAAAGTCACATTCTTAGCAGTAGGAGGTAAAGACTTTCAGTTCATCTCCTCATAAATAGGTCTACTACCTCATTAATTGTTCACCAATCAAGGTTGATTTTCCCCTGTCAGGTACACCTCCTTTTCCAAGCATTCCAAGCATTTAAAGCATTCAGTGGTTCCATGTTCTTGACTTTGATTACTAAGACCATTGACTTTCAATTTATTGTTTATCAACTAGCCTAATTAATAAAATTTATTGTTAATCACCCAGAAACTCTGTCTCTCTGGCTTTTCATTCATCTCATGAGGAAACTTTTCTACCTTATCCCACAAAATAACCTCCTTTATTTTATGAAAAACACAAGGGCTGGGCTAGTTAGAGAAGAATGAAAAGGCTAGTTTCACTTTCCCCATCCTTCCTCTCCATCACAAATCAGAGCCCAATCTCTACTATTTCTTTCCTTTGTTTCTCCTAAATGTGACTCCTCAACCCTATTGAATCATGAAAAAAATTATTCAAGTAGAATCTATGATGAAGGAGAAGAATATATGTACAATACACAGAAAATCCTACCATACTAATTTTAACTTTAAATTAGAGCAGCAGGGGCAGCTTGATGGTGCAGTGGATAGAGCACCAATCCTGGAGTCAGGAGGACCTGAGTTCAAATCCTGCCTCAGACACAACCCATTTTAGTTGTGTGACCCTAGGCAAGTCACTTATCCCTAATTGCCTTGCCCCCCCCCAAAAAAAATAGAGTAGCAAACTCAAAAGTTTACTTACTTCCTGGCACCAGTTCAAAATAGGGCTTTCCTTCCTCAATTGACATGTTAGCCAATTTTCCTTCTATTAACTCTCCATCTATGAATTTCCCATAAATTGTGGTCCTTTCATCAGGGTACACATAGGCTATTTTGTCTCCAGTCATCTCCCCTTCTTCATTAACTTCACCCACCAGAGTACCTCCATCCTGGCAGGAGAAACAAAAAACAAAAACAACAACAAGAAACATTATATAAAGACATAATATGAACTAGATATTTCTTTACCTACTCTCCTACCCAGTCTATTCTAATTTCATGAATTATAGCCCTTACAGGGACAATTAGATGGCATTGTAGATAAAATGCCAGGTTTTGAATGTGGAAGATTCAAGTTCACATTCAGCCTTAAACACTTACTAGCCATGTGATCCTGGGCAAGTCACTTAACCCTATTTGCCCTGGTTTCCTCATCTATCAAATGAGCTGGAGAAAAAAATGGCAAACCACTCAAGTATCTTTGCCAAGAAAAGCCCAAATAGAGACAAAAAAAAATTGGATATGAGTGAAAAACAACTGAACTAGAACAAACTGTTCTCACAATGACAAGGATTCGGAAGGTGGAAATAACTTTAAAAATTAAACAATTCATCATTTAACGTACTTATGACTGGAGAATGCTAAGTGTGTTTAGGTATAAGAATACAAGAGAGCAGAGGAATAGAAGTAAAGCCTGGAAGAGAGATGGAGAGGCTCAAAGTTTTCATTTGACTCAGGAAAAATTTGCTGCAATTTTACAAAAGGCACTAACAAACTATCATGGTTTGTCTGTAGTCAAGATAATTCTTCGCCTTGAGTATTCCTATTGGGAAGAAAACGAAATAAAACCCTTGATCACATTTCCACTCTCTTTTCTCCTGCTCTCATTTATCCTGGTGTCTTTTGCACTTCATTTCTGCTTCTTTCCTCATCCTTTTCTAGTGGAGGAGCTGGTTTGAGTTCAATCTGTTTCACATGGGTAAGTTTTTTGTCCCCAAAGAAAACTGTTTGTGGGAAGAATCTGGGCCACAGATTACTTCTGCATACCCTATAATGTAAGTGCACATATATATATATATATATATATCAGAGGTGGTGTCCCAGTTAAGTTGAGGAAATAAAAAACAATGAATAATTTGAGTTGCAGGTTTCTGTGTGTGTATGTGTTTGTATTTAATCCATAAAGCTCTCTGAGCTTAACATTGATTGCCCCCAGCTAGTTCTACTTTGCACCCCATCTCCTAAAAAGATCTTTGAGGTTTTAATATAAATAATAATTCTGTCATCACATCTTCCAAAAACTCGGCTTTTCCTCCCAACTCAAAGGTTCTGATGCCTGAAGATCTTTCTATCAACTAGCAGAGGGTTACGATCTGAGTATTCCCACAAGTGCCATCGATGGAGTAGCACTAAGAAGAAACAAATAGAAAGTATTTATTTTCTGTTCTACACCATTCAAACTGAGAGGTTTTCAAATACTCTAGAAAAACAACACTTCCTTGGAGTGAAATCCTTTTTATGTTCTGGAAATGCATCAGAAACATCTTTTATGCTTTTTCTTCCCTGCTAGCTTGTTCCTAATTATACTAAAAACATTAGCACAGTACAAAAGGGGATAATAACACCATCAGCACTGCCTCCCTTCCAGGAGAGCTGCGAGGGTTATTGAGACAAGGCTTATTAAAGCACTCAGGCTCCTTAGACATAGATTCTCCAGGAATGAATGTCATTAATGTAGTTTTAAAAAGAGAATTCTGCTCATGTTCTATACATCTTTTTGTTTTAAACTTTCACCTGCTTTTTCTTTATGCATTTGTCTAGTTGGATGGTGTCTAAAAGCTTCTCTTTTTGAGAGGAAAGTTTTTACTTTACTGAAAAGATAAACTTGGGGGGAACTGGATAGTGCTGTGAATAGAGTACCATCTCTGGAGTCAGGAGGATCTGAGTCCAAATACAGCCTCAGATGCTTACTAAGCTGATTGCCTCTAAATCTCCCCCACTCCCCCCCAAAATTCTCTCAACAAACCAAATATAACAAGCCAAAAGTTCATAATATTATCAATTTAGAACATAAAGGGAATGGCATTAGACATTTACTTGAACCCTTTGTTTTTCAGAAGAGGAAACTGAGGTCCAGAGAGACTGACTTTTGAAAGATCACACACAAGTGAGAGATGTGGTATTTGAATCCAGGCTCAAGCCCCCATTCCATGGCAGCAGACTATCTCAAGGAAAACATGCTGATCAACAATAACAAAAACATTCTCCAGTTCAGATCTCCTTTAGGTCCAAATGACTTGCTTTCCAAATTTATTTACTTTCTTCCTTTAATTGGAATTAAGTGCCTTGTCCAAGGTCATACAGCTAGTTAAGTGTTATGTGTAGAAGACTTCAGGGCAGGTGCCCTCTGCACTGGGCCATCTAACTGCCCCCTCTTTATTTTTTTTAATGATTTTTTTTCTTATTAATAAATGCATTTAGGATGTGGGAGCTCACTCATAATGACTTAGCTGTCCCTGGTGATGAAAAAATTTCTTATAAAGTTCTTTTGCCGATATTTCTCTTTTTTCTCTTTTTGCCCTTTTAAAATTTGGATCCTTAAATGCTCTCAGAATAGCTTTGCTTAGTTGGATTCTTACCAAGCTTTCCTTACACTACTTTTGCCCTCCCCTGCTTCTGTTTTAATAAGTGATTTTATTGTCATTAAGTTGTTATTCAGTAGTGTTTGAATTTTTGTGATGCCATTTTGGGTTTTCTTAGAAGAGATACTGGAGTGATTTTCCATTTCCTTCTCCAGCTTATTTTACAGTTGAAAAAACTGAGGAAAGGGTGAAGTGACTCGTCCAGGCTCACACATCTATCTGAGACTAGACTTGAACTCAGGAAGATGAGTCTTTTGATTCCAAGCCCAGTGCTCTTTTCACTGTACTACCTAGCTGCCCATAATAAGTGATGCTGTGCATAATTTTCCATATTTCTCCTTTGTAAGATTTTACAAATGAGTTGAGATGCTAAACTAGTACTTTTGGTTATTACCTCTCCTCCCTTAGCAAGTATCTGCTAAAGTAATTTTTTTTAAACTATTTTAGTTTTCTTGTGGTGATGATGATGATGATGATGATGATGACAGTTAACATTTATATAGTGCTCGCTTATTAATAGATTAGGGCCCTGTGCTAAGCACTTTATAAATATCTCCTTTTATCCTCACAACATCCCTGAGGGGGTTGATGTGATTATTACTCCCATTTTACAGATAAGGAAACTGAGAGCAGAGATTGAGTGACTTGCCCAGGATCACACAGCTAGTCATTGTCTAATGCTGAATTTGAAGTCAGGTTATCCTGACTCCAGGCCCAGTGTTATATCCAGCATATATAATTGACTTACATCAATTACATTTCAGTATTGTTTTTGGTTCAGAGTCCATTTTTCTTTATCAATAACTGACTGAATCAAGACAGAGTTATTTCAGTTGCACCTGGTGATATTTTTAATCACGTTTATACTTTTTTCTGGCTGTATATTTATTTTGGAATTTATTCCAGGAAGTAGGTAGTCTGAAAATATATTTAATTCAGGAATGAAATAACTTGTTCCTTATTTATTAAAATATGGATTTGATTGTTTGTGATGTTATTCTGTATTGGCTCTTTTCCTAAAGCATTCATGGGACTTGAGATTGAGACATCTGTGTAAACTATACATCTTTTGACTCTCATTCCTTTTTCCTGATTTATGTTTTATGATTTCTTTCCATATTCATTTAGTTTCAACTTTACATTGAAGTGACAGTGGAAAGAGCACTGATTTTAGATTCAGATTCTACCTCTTGCTTCCCCACAAGACCATGTACAAGTCACTTGTCCTATATGAACCTCAGCATATTAATTTATAAAATCTCATTCTTTGATCATAGCAACAATGACATGGAGAAAAGTACAAGATGACCCTAAGCCCACATGGCTTCCTTCTATTTCTGCTTCTGTTTCTGTAGTGATGGTGACAGAATTGGGAAAGGGGGCAGAAGGTGCTAAGAATAACAAAGTTTAGAAGCTCTCTAAAAACTGTAATTTGGTTGTTGATACTCCAAATGTGAGATCCCTGTACAGGGGAGAGTGGGTGAACCAAGCAAGCTTCTTGTTGTTTGCTCTTCATTCTCAAAGATGTCTATGACATCAGGGAGGTGATAACCATGACATACAAGTGAATTGGACTGAAGTGAGGGAGGGCTTTGCAAAATCATCAGCCTCACTTTCTCCTCCAGAACCATCTGGGTCCAGTGGCAAGATACAGATCAGAATGACTGAAGATGGCCCAAACTGAGCAAGCACCGCAAATCAAATCAGTTTTGACATTCTTGATGTAAATGAAATTAGCAGAAAATTGCAGCTAAATGTCAGGGCGATTGTATTAAATGGCCTCTCGGGGCTTTTCCAGCTCTATATCTATGATTTTCTCAATAAGATCCTCTCAGTTGATTTAATTTGAAGTTCTTTCTAGAATTCCTCTATATTTTCATGCTCTGCAAGATTTAATGCATAAATTGCAACCGTTTTCACAATGGTCCTTTTGCAAATTTTTATCATGAGAGCTGGAATATAAGATGACCAGATATCTCATGTGACAGTGCTTCTTGTTACCTTCAGGTACATAATAAACCAAACTCTGCTAATTCCTTTATTAGCTTGTCACATGAGAACTTGTGAACCACTTTTCCATTTAGCTGCATTTATAACAAGAATGTCAATATTGGTTTGATTTGGTTCCTTCAGTGTTCTGTTCACTACTAGTCACTGGGCAGGGATTTCACATTTCCAGTATTAACAGCCAAGTTAAAGTCTGTTGTTCAGTTATTTCAGTCATGTCTGACTCTTCATGACCCCATTTAGGGTGTCTTGACAAAGATACTGGAGTAGTTTTGCCATTTCCTTCTCCTATTCATTTGACAGATGAGGAACTGAGGCAAACAGGTTAAGTGGCTTACTTACCCAAAGTCACATAGTTAATAAGTGGCTGAAGCCAGATTTGAACTAATGAAAATGATTTCTTCCTGAAAATCTGGCATTCTCCCCACTAAGCCATCTAGTTGCCCCACATGAAGTTCATAAACTAACTAGAAAAGTATTATTCACAGCACTCTCTGCTCCCTTTTCCACTACTTTGTCACTATCACTGAAGAAGAGGAAGAGGGCTATGTGGGACAGAGGCCATTTTGTGCTTTTATTCATGTCATGGGTTGTCATGAACAAAGAATTCATTTCCAAATGACCTAGTGTTAATGACTTTCTGTAGTGAGCGAGACTCATCTTTGAAAAGCAAACTTAGGGCAGCTAGGTGGCACACTGGATAGAGCACCAGCCCTGAATTCAGGAGAACCCGAGTTCAAATCTGATCTCAGGCACTTAACACTTCCTAGCTGTGTGACCCTGGGCAAGTCACTTAACCCCAGTTTCAGGGGGGGAAAAAAATAGAACAATATGAAGAGCAAACTTAGACCTTTTCCAACATCCTAGAATCTGTCAGAAACCATGCGCCATTGACATAACCTTCAGGACTCCAAGGTACTCTTTATGGCATAATAAGATTTCAGAGTAGAATTTTGTGGAGTAAAAGTGAACTATTATTAAAATTATTAAAATAATTTCTTATCTCCCTTACCAGACAATAGGTATCATGAAGATAAGTACTGCATGCCTCATTCTCCTTTGTAACTCCAAAGCACTTAGCTTTCACACAATTAGCTTTAACAACAGAAGAACTGGTTGTAACACTGGATGCAAATACATTGTAATTTTACTTTTAAATTTAAAAAAAAATTCATCTTTTTAGTTCTGTTTTCTTTGTCTTAGGGATAAAAGCAATGTACCACATAAATGGACATAGCTTTAAGTCATTTGAGGTAGTCTTAAATTCTGGTCCTAATGATATTAAACAAATGCTTGTTTAATTAAAAAAATGAATCTTATCGGTTTTATTAGCACAATGAATGATTTTGGAGATTCTCAGGCTGTATCATTAAAGATAACTGATGAGACTTTAGCAAGTATCTCCCACACTGAGGACGCTGGGCTAAAGGGTCAGAAGGCTTGAATTTCAGTTCTTTTTCTGACTAATTTTTGTGGGCAAGTCATTTAACCATGCTAAGGCTCTGGTTTTGGTTTTTCCCTCCTTTCTATAAAATGAACCTATAGATAGGTCAAGATGCAGGCACTAACTTGCTTTCAGCTGGTTTTAAATTCTATGATTGAATCCTTTTAGATTACCACACACGCTATGCTAGGGAAGGAGAAATTCTTCCTCTTTTTTATTCTACAACAAACTCAACAAATCAGCAAACAATCCAGTCCCTGGTTTTAAGGGGTTAACATTCTATGAGGTGGTTTGGGGGGAAAGGGAAGAAGAAATTCAGTAATAATTTCCTAGGAGAGGGCATTAGCAACTAAGAGAATCAGGATAGGTTCTTTTTGTAGAAGGAGGAGCTTGAGCTGAGTTCTGAGAGAAATAGAAGTAAGGCAGAAGGAAACAGTGAACAGGGTGATCATTCTTGGCTGGGGGAAAGCTAGAAATGGACAGCAGAAGTAGAATATTTTCTGTGGGGAAACAACAGCCTAGTTTAGCTAGATTGGAGGATGGGAAAGAAAAGAATGCATCAAATGTCTACTAGTGATCAGGAGGCATTGAGAAAGGTTTAAAAGCCACACAGAAAAGTCTGCATTTGATCTCACACATAGGTCAACAATCAATAAAGTCTTTCATTATCCAGGCAAGAATGTCCAATAACCTCTATACAACAGTAGATGGAGGAGACAAAAGGTCGAATTTCTATTGTGACTCTGCTGCCCTTAGAAGGAGGCAAGCTATTCAACTCCCTTGAACCTTACCTATAAAATGGCAATAATAATACTTACACCATCTTATCTCACTAGATTGCATGAAATAATATGCATAAAGCATTTCATAACCACAGAGTGCTACATAAATGTCAATTGTTATCATCTGTCTGGCCATCAATGAAAGCCACTTATTTCCTAAGAAGGCTGGATTTTTCCAGGACCCTGTGAATGTTTTGATTATTTAGTTATTTAAATTCTTTTTAAATAGAACTACTCCACATGCCATTTTCTTTTATCCCCATTTCCAGGTCTGAGGATAAAACTTAGAGGAAATGTGGTATGTGAATAGATTTAGGAGAGGCTGCCAATCTTATTACTTGTGCTTGAGTGAATGTTCTCATCAAAAAAAAAAAAAAATCATGAAATTACAGTCTTTGGATGAAATGAAAGCATGATTTTATTTAGATTCAAATTCTAGACAAAATAAACTTTAAGTTAAATGTTTTCCCAAATCCAGTCATTTGAAAGGCTTTTAGGAAAGTTACCAAATGCAGCTGAGGTATCAGAAAAATCCAGACAGGGCAGCTTAGAGCAGTGATTTTTTTGCCTGACTGTGACCACACCCTGGAATTATTGTCTTTAATTATCTATCTCAAGCAATGCCAAGAAATTCTCCCAAATCACTGAAGGCCAAATGAATGCTAATTCTTTGAAACACATAACTGTCACATAGCCCTTCTATAAGACCTAGGATGGATCTTGTGAAATCGAGCAATAATAGTGAAGCAACTTGAAAAAGGAAAATTTCAGATTTATTCCTGGTCCACCAGAGACAGTAACAATAATGGAATGGGTCACTCTCATTTTCTATAAGTGAGTAAATTTACTAAAAGAAGTAAATTCCAACAGAAGTAAATCCAGAAAGTCAACTAGGCAAGAGTGAAAATCTATTTCGTTTTACCCATTTTATTAGTTATGAAAAGAGAAAATTAATAGCTATTACCATAAGCCATTTCCCTCCACCCTAAAAATATATGTGAGACAGGCACTCTGATGAGACAGAGAGAATGCTGAAATCAAGCATTTGCTAAGAATTTTATATTTTACAGTTGAGGAAACTGAGGCAGTCTGTGGTTAAGGTTACTTGCCCAGGATCACATAGCCAGACTTGAACTCTGGTCCTCCTGCCTTCGGGTTCAGCACTTAATCCTAGTGTCACCTAGCTGCCTAGTCAAGAAGAGCTGAGTTTCAATTCTGCCTCAGCCACTTAACTGTGGCTGTGTGAACACAGGCAAATTACTTAACCTCTCTAATCCTTAGGTCACTAATATTAAGATATTGACTAGTTAGTAGGAAGTTCCTAACCTATGAAATTCTTAGTCTTTGATATGTTGGTGTGAAAATATGAATTAAAGGTATTAAATAGCAAAAAGAAAATTTGAAGGATTTGGGGTAGAATCATATTAAATTGGCTTGTTTATTAGTTAATATTAAATTTATAAGAATCACATAAAAACATTTCTTAGCTCAGTTAACAATCATAAGGCTTACTGGGTAATATATCCAGCAGATTCCATGCCGAATGTTATCTTTATATTGTCCCTTGAAGATCAGTCTCCCATCTGAGTCATACTCTTGGGCCGGTCCGTTCAGCTCTCCATCTGCATAGGTGCCTTTGAGTACTCCACCATCCTCATAGGTGTATACTCCCTGGCCCTGTAAGGCATCATCCACATAAAATCCTTCGAGTGTGCTGAGGAAGAGAGAGAAAGAGAGAGAAAGGCTTCAGCCTTCTATGGAAAGGAGCATTGCATCCATTTAACTCCAGTCTTAACTCTTCAGTAACTCCTTGTAAGATATGAGTGTGTGTGTCCCTAAATTTAAAACAGGCTCCAGAATTTTCATGAATCATTGGGGAAGATAACAATTGATCACATAACTAAGATTAGGAATAGAGGGCTAGACTTAACTCTTGACCTCCTGGCTCCTGCTACAGTCATTTGTGTTTTTCCCTCTGGAATAGTGAAGAAAGGGAAAACTGAGACCATCTAAACTTCAAGTACCCTTCTCTGCCATTGTGGAGATAAAAATGTCAAGGCAGAGATTCCCTTACTACTCATTCTCAAAAACAAAGGCTTCCATGGATAAGTCCTTGACCATCTTTCACATAGTCAGGTATTACAGATCATCTCTTAAAATATAGATATTTGCCTTGAATATGCTCAGATTTCTGGTTTGGTTAAAAATTAAGAATTATCCCCCCCCCCCCCGGCATCTCATAAAAAACAGTACTCTCGACTTCACTAATTCTAGGAAAGGTTTGTCATGGAATCTGAGCATCACTTCTTAATACGAGTGGGAGCAGGAATGGAAAGGTGAGTATGTGTGGGGGGAGGGATGAAGAACACTGGCCGTACCCCGTGTTGAATCATAAGGACAGAATTTGAAAGTTATAACTCCAGGATAAGATAGGATAGAATTACCATAAAGAAATCATTCTTCCTTATCAATAATAATAATCAACAACACTGTGAATAGTGCATTATCATTTATAAAGTACTTTTAAATACACTATTTCATTCACAAACACACCTAGATTCCACAAAGTCAGAGAACAAAAGTATAAGGTTCCAGGAGAAATCCTTAGGCAGAAAATAAGTTTACTAAAAAAAAATTAGAGAAAAAAAAAGAAATTCTTATTCCTATGCAAGTCAGTAAATCTTCAGTGATTTGGAATAATTATGGAGAAGAACAATTTGAATGAACTTAAGTTATACATTTTAGAATTTCTAAAGATTCTTAGGGAAACACCTGGAAACAATCAAAGATTTGGAGTTGGAAAGGTCTTTTAGAGGACAATTAGTCTGTTCCCCCATTCCCAACTTCACTCCCTCCTCCCTTTATTTTATTCTTCATTATTTCTGATTTGTCTCCCTTCCTCAAATCTCTTTCTATTCCTGTATATTCTTCACTCATCTGCCAAAAGTCTACTACCTCTTACTCAATAAACTCCAGTGGTTCCCTGTTGCTCTCTAGAATCAATTAAAAAATTCTTTGATGAAAGCCATTTATCAACTGGCCCCTTTCTAGCTATCTAGTCTTCTTACACTTTTCACCCCTCCGTCTACTTTTTTGAGCCAGACACATTGGTCTCCTTTTGATTCCTCGCACCCCAGTCTGTGCCTTTTCACTGTCTCTCCTTAATGCATGGAATGCTCTCCCTTCTCATCTCTACCTCCTGGCTTTCTTCAGGATTCAATTACCACTTTGCACAAGAAGACTTTTCCAGCCTCTCCTTTTTAACTCAGCTGTGATTACCTCTCATATACACTGTATATATCATGTATATACATTCTTAGTTTGAGGTGTCAGTAAGACACTCAGATAGAAATGCCAGAAATGGGGTGATATATAAAATAAGGTCTTGAAATATAAGAAATAATATATAACAAAGCTATAATATAATCTTTTGTTTATTCAAATATGGAATTGATGGACAAAGCTTTGTTTTGCTTTACAGAGATTTCTGCAGTAGTGAGTAATCTTAAAGCAAACCTACAAGTTGATTTTGAGATCAATGGACCATTTGAGTGAAAACCCATGGGAGAATCCTTGGAACAGTAAGAGATCACCTTGTGGTCTGAATAACTGGATTTTCCAGCATCAAGAACAAAACTGAACAATGCTCATTTCTAAGGAGGACAAGATGTTTCTTGGAAAACTCAAGGTGAAATTAAGCTTCATATTAGCCAGGCAAATGGAGTATCAGAATTCTTTTATAGCTACTGATAATACTAAGAAACAGATTTTTTTTTTGTGCTGTATATTGCAATTTTTCTTTTTAACTTTATCAGGGGACCTATGACTTTGTAGAAACTGTGCTTCTTAAAAGAACTGAACCTTGAATTCAGCATCTGGAGACCCTTGTTTGGCGTTTCTCCCTACCTGCTCGCTCTGAAATCTTGATTTATGAAAACTCTTCTAATAATTTCATCAGTTTCTCAGAAGGTAACTTTTGTGTACCCAAAAGATTTCTGCATTATGTGGAAGCTGGAGCTAGATGGTCTGTAAGGATCTTTTCAATTCTGACTTACTTTTATGCTCATCGCACAAAGCACTTTTTCTCCTTTGAGTAAGTCAGTCATTGATACCATCCAAGATGTCAAGCCAAAAATATCTGAATACAACACAAAACTCCAAAGTAAAACAAGATAACTTTTATAGCTATTTCTTGGAAAATGAAAAACTCAATTTTCTCCAATGGCTGTCTCTGCTTAGCAGAGGGATCATAGATTTAAAACTGGGAAAGGCCTTATATGTGAATTTTATAGATGAGGAAAGGAGGCTTGGGAATGTTAAGGGACTTTATTTATTTCCTGGACATTATGCATATTGTGGAAGAACCATGATTGAAACGTGTTTGTTTGCTTATTAATTTTTTTCTTTTCTTTTTTCCTTTTTGATCAGATTTTCTTCTTTTGTAAAACATGACAAATATTGAAATGTGTTTAGAAGAATTGCATGTTTAACCTATACTAGATCGGGGGGAGCGGGGAAAGGGAGAAAAATTTGGAACAAAAAGTTTTGCAAAGGTGAATGTTATCTTTATGTGTATTTGGAAAAAAAGAAAATCCAGTTTTTAAAAAAGACTATCCAGTTTTGAAAAAAGAAAACAACAACAACAACAATAATTTTGGCACAAGTGGAAAGGGGAAAATTTAAATTGGGAGCATATCATAAATGTATTAGAATTTTATAAAATTAATATAAAGATTCAAAAATAAATATAATATTTTCAGATCCTTACTTTATCTCCAAGCTAAATATCATGTTAAGTCTCCAATAATACAACTCTAAGGTTAGTCCATACCTTATCACAGAATCATAGATTTAGAGCTAGATGAGACCTTCTTATAGGCCATTAAGTGACTCATTTTATAGAGGAGGAAATCAAGGCTCAGAAAAGAAGTTAAGTGACTTGTTCAAATTCTCACTGCTAATAAGAGTCTGAGGGAGGAATTTAGCTCAGGTAGGTCTTTTTGACTCCCAGTACAATGCTCTATTCTCTATACTATCCAACCACCCCATTATCTCATTAGATTTGACCAAAAAGTTACCAAATGATTTTTGTTCCTACAAAATTTTAGTCAAAATATCCTTAAATAAAAATCAACATCTACAATCTAAACTCAGAGTAAGTAGAAATGTGGCTCCTAAAATATTTTAATTTCCTATTCATTTTCACAATACACCACAGGAAAACATTTTACAGATAGGAAAGCTCAGAGCTTGAGTTAGCCTCTTTAAATAAATACACTTGGAACTAGCATCAAATTCCTGATCCACATCCTACAAGCCCTTCCTCTGGTTATTGTTAACGCCAATAAACATTTGGATGGTGTAACAGTAAGCAGGCTGAGCTAGGGGTCAAGAGAAACTTGGACTCACATGCTGCCTCTGATGCTTATTAGTTGGGAGATTGTGAAGAAGTCACCTAACAATAATAACTAGTATTATATAGTACTGTAAAGATTGGAAAACATTTTACAAACATTATTTTATTTTATTGTCATAGAAACTCTGGGATGTGGATGCTCTTATTCCATTAGTTTAAATTCTCAAAGTCTCAGTTTCCTTTTACGTAAAACAGAGGAAAATAAAAGACTTAGAGTACTTACATTATAGGGTTATTGTCAAATTAACTAACCTACAGAAAGTGCCTAATAAATCCAAAAACTCTCTATAAAATCAGTTATTATTATTATTATTATTATTATTTTATGCTTCCTCCTTGCCTATGAATATTTACATTAAAGGGAGGATTTCAATTTAGGATTTCACTGAAGAAATTGGATTATAAAATCAGTATTACCTGGCCTTATGATAATAGTTTTAATTTCTTTGGGTGGAAGACAAAGGGATGGCAGAAGGGAAAAAAAAGAGATCTTTATTTCTTGAAATAATTGTCAGCAGAACTTCATTTTATTTGTAGGACAATTAAATATGGCAAAGCACAAAGACTATGATTTTCCCTCAAATTTCCAATAATGAATTTGCTGATTGATGATGATTTGATTTGTCTGTTGATAACATTCAATGGATCAGAGAATTTAATAAGCTTAACTTGTTTTGGATGTAACCCAGTGTCTTGTTCCTTTTAAGGTTTTATAAATGTTTATTAATCTGAATTGGATTTTGTAACCTGGGGCAAATCCTTTTATCTCTTAGGATCCCATTTTTCTCATCTTCAAAATAAGAGGTGCCATAAATGAGATTCAGATTCCTGAGTTCTAAATCCTGTCTCAGACACTTAGTGGTTATATGACCCTGAGCAAGTCACTTAACACTGCCTGCCTCAGTTTTCTCATCTGTAAAATGAGATGGAAAAGGAAATGGCAAACTGCTCCAGTATCTTTGCCAAGAAAACCCTAAATAGGATCATGAAGAGTCAGACAAGACTCAAACAAGAAAACCCTAAATAGGATCATGAAGAGTCAGACACAACTCAAACGACCCAGAACTTCAAGAACGAGGGAGTAGATGATGACTAAGGGTAAGTCTAGCTCTTAATCTATGATTCCACATGAACATAAGAGAAAGCATTCTGAAATGGAGGCAGGGCAACTTAATGAGTAATTAATATTCTGATTTTGCAGAACTAAATTTTGGAGTTCTTTATTTTAATTTGCTTTTATTTTTAATCTAGATGTGTGAATTCATTAGTACAGTAATCTTTACCCTACCCCACCTGTCTCATTCTATTAAAAGAACTTGTGGTAGCTTACAGTCTTAGAGAATAAAATTTCTGGTCTAGGATCTCACAATCAATATAAAACACAGGTATGGAAGCCATGTCTTCTCAGTTTCAAGACTGGCCCTCTGTCCACTAAGCCAAGCTGTTTCTCAGGCTCTCAGCTAACTGCTTCTTTTGAATCTACACAACTAAGACATTTTAAAAACTCTCTACTGGTTTCCAGGAATTCATCTAGATAAAAATTCAATAGAGCTATTTCTTCTTCCAGAAATCCAAGTGGAGGAAATTCCTGCTATTAAACTACCATTAAATCATATACCACTTAAAGAAAAAGTTTTGCCTCTTAAAATTGCTCTCAAAATTACCAAAATACCAAATGGGATTTCTCCTCCCTTCCTTCTACTTTAGGGGTGTAACCCATCATCCAAAGTCATCAGATCAAGGAAGGGACTTTCATGAGTTTATAACAAAGATACAGATATTTTTATTTCCTATTTCCTCTCAGACTTCCCAGCACATCTTTCTAAATTTGCTTTGGTGAGAAAATTGCCTCTATCAAAACAATTTAGATTGTTCAACAACTTAAGAGTTTTAACAAATTACTTGCAAGGCACTGGTAGGTGAAGGCCATGGTCACACAGAGACTATGAAACAGGTAGAACTAGTATCCTAATCTTCAGGCTCTCTATCCACTCTGCTATGCTGCCTTTCTTCTTTTAATTTATAAAATATGAATCCATCCAATGGCAAAAAAAAATCATTGGGAAATAAACTAGTGTTTTGATACTCAGCATCACAGACCAATCTCAACCTGTTATTTTGTTGTTGTTGTTTTAACTTTCATTTCAAAGTGCTTATTTCTATCTCATTAAAGTATGATTTTTAGACCAAAGGTCTAAGGAAATTCACATCCTAGTCCTCCCTTTCATAAAATCCACAGAATCTTAGTAGGATGAACCCTCAGAGGTCACCTAGTCTTAGCATCCTATTGTGATATATCTCCCACATGTTGTCATCCAGCCTCTCCTAAGCAAAAAGTTCTTAACCTTTTGTGCATCCTGGAGTCCACTAGAATTCTGAAACCCATAGACCCATTCTCAGAATAATGTACAGTATAAAAATAGGTAGGATTACAAAGTGAAACAAGACTTTGGAGCCTGCCCTAATCACTTAAGATGGAGGAATCCTTGGTTGTTACTTTTCCAAAAGGAACAATATTCAATTATATTGGAATGCAGTTATCAAATTAAAACAAAAACAAAAATAAAACTCCCCAGGTTCCAGTTTAAGGTACCATGTGAGATCTTTGGTGAAGGAAGCATAAGACAACTGACTATATTAGAGGAAAGCATAATCGTCTTTCTGACATAAATCTTCAAAGTTTGGACAGCAACTCTATGGTTTCCAGTTCCCTTTATTAATCCATTAGGTCTCTCTTCTAACTTTATGTTTAGCTAAACCATTTGAGAAGCTGTTTTCAGGTGGTACCATCCACTGGGCTAAGTTCCAAGGTAAGTGTCTACCTGACACAGGTCTACAACTCCCCTTGAGTTTCCCACAATGGAGTAGGGCAGGAGAGGATACTGACATTTTGAATGAATACATAATCCAGAGAAGTGGTAAGAGAGTGAAAAGGTAGAGGTACTAAATACTCATGGGTAATCTAAGTAAATCCTTGTTTATTGCAGAGGCAGCCCAAGTTCTCCTTAATCTGATGAAATGATTTGTTGCATTTTAGACCTGGAAGAGATTTTATATATTGTGGTCCAACCTTTTCCTCTGATCTTCATAAGTTCCCCACTAAACTCTCCTTCCTGATGAGATCTGCCTGGGTAATAAGTCCTAGAAAGAATCTGTTTAGTGGAAACCTCAGAAAAAGGCTATATGTTAGAGAGTTAGCCTCTCTATATAGAGAAGCTATATGTTAAGAGTGTTCCAAGAACACTTGGAAGAGTCATCAGAAGACTGACATTCAACCATTGGTTCTGCCATTTACAAGATATCTGGCCTTGGACCTCTCTGGACTCAAACTTCATTTGTAAAATGAAAGTGTTGGCTTAGATGATTACTAAGATGTCTTTAAACTCAAAATACCTAAAGATGGCAATGTGGTATATCTTTCAGTAGCTTTCTTTTACAGTATAATTCTTCAAGCACCAGGCTACTGCTCTTTTTTTTTTTTCTTTCCTCAGTTTAACGTCATTGACCATTAGTTCTAACTTAAGATACACAATCTGTTGACATCCAAACTAACTTTCTGATTCTGTGGGAGGATCTGTGACTACACAAGAGAATAATAATCAGAAAATTCTTAGTTTGAACTCCATAATAACTTCAGCCAGTACCATTAGTTCTAACTTAAGATACACAATCTGTTGATATTCAAACTAACTCTGATTCTGTGGGAGGATCTGTGACTACAAAAAAGAGATAAATAATCAGAAAATTCCTAGCTCTCACTCCATAATAACTATGGCCAGTACTTTGGCCTTGAATTCTCAGAATTTAGCCATATATGGCTATAATTGGGTATTCTGGTACTTAGGGAAAATGCAGTCGAGGGAGAGTGGGATACAGGGGACAGCCCATCCGATTTGACATAGTGACATCAGGCAAGGGAATGGCTCATCTGCTGAAGAGTTCAGATGGTTTAAAGCAATGGAGAGAGGGGTAAACCCTGAGGGTATACAGAGTGGTTACAATATATATGACAAGGGTAGCAGAAAGTCTCAAAATGTACAGCCTGAAGAACCTCATAAGGGAGAAGTTCCTTCCCATGTTGGCAGTTAATAACAAAAACCTAGTTGCCTTCCCTAATTCTGAGCACACTTAATAGGTAAAGACCACTATAGGCCTTAAATCTGGCCATTCCTGTCTTTTTCCTCACTCTCTAATCTTCAATATTTGTCTATATCTATCTGGATCCTTCCTGGAAAACTACAAAAACACTCCCAATTTCCTCCATCAAACCTCACTGGAGTCTACAACATCCATTTGTTGTAATCCTGTGTCTCCTCTCCTTCTAGGATAAACTCCCTGAAAACAACAACCCCGAAAACCCATGAGTATTTGGTACTTCTATCTTTTCACTCTCTTCTGACTTCTCTGGATTATGTATTCATTCAAAAAAAGAAAGCTCTCTCCAAAGTTACTAATGGTCTCTTTACTCTCATATCTAATCCTTTTTTCAATCTTCTTGATTATCATTTGTTACTGTTGATCACCTTCTCTTCCAGCATAATTTTTGCTGTTTATATGTCTAGGATATTGCTCTTTCCTTGATTCTCTTATCTGAGCAATCCTCAGCCTTCTTTGCACCATCTTTATCCATGTTATGATTAGTAATTTTTCTTTCTCTTTCTCTGTCTCTTTCTGTATGTGTGTGTGTGTGTCTGTGTGTGTGTGTGTGTGTGTGTGTGTGTGTGTCTTTCTGTGTCTTTCTCTGTGTGTATATGTCTCTCTTTTTCTCTCCTCCTGGGACTGTAGTCAAAAAAGACCTGAGTTCAAATCTGGTCTCCCATATTTACTAGCTATGGCACTACAAATGTGCTGGGGGAAGCAATGATAAACCAACCCAATATCTTCATGAAGAAAATCTCAAATAGAGTCACAAAGAGTCAGGCGTGACTGACATGAGTGAATAATAAGATAATACAAGTTCTGCACAGGACCTATTCACACTCTTTGAGTGTGTGGCCACTAAGAGAAGTGCCTATTACTGGGAACTAGGAAATGTGCTACTATCCACATTGCCTAATGTGGGATTGAAGAGGAAAAGAAAGTACTTGGTTCAACTTGAAGTTATATTTAGTAGGTTTAAAAAAAAAAAAAAAGTTTGCTTGGACTCACACAGGTAGCCTGTCTCAAAAAAAAAAAAAAAAAAAAAATCTAGTTAGGATCAAGAAAAAGAAATTGAGCTGCCCTGATTTTCATTGGAGTTATTCTCTCTCCCTTCCTCCCTCTTGGAAACATTGCTGCCCTTGCTACAAGAAACAATACTGCCTTTTGTCTATATAATTGCCAAAAAGGGACAGCCGTGTTGTGTCCAGGGGAACAACCTCACAGAATGGATTCTCAGCTTCTTTTTTTCCCTCTTTCATCTAAAATATCTTGCTATTTTGGACTACAGGGCACTGGGCTTGTTCAAAATAACATCTCACCCTGCAGGGGACCCTCCAGGTGAAATTTAATCTTTTTTTCTTTGAAGAAGAGCTGCGGTTTCCACGTTAAGACCAACAATTTGGGAAGTCAGGAGGAAGCCCAGCCCAATCAATCCCATCCATTGAAGTCACTGCTAAATTATTCACTGAAGGATTATTCAGGGTCTTTGCTTTCTCCCTCTCCAAATTACTGCTTAGCCATTGCTTTCCTGCTCTTCAGCATCTCTGCCAGGAGACAATTCAAGGGAAATTCATAAAAATGAAAATCAGTTACTTTTCTCTTTTTTCATAGCTTTCTCTCTTGAAATTATTTGATCTATCTCTGGCCACGGGACCCAGATGGCTCTGAAGGGGAAACTGAGGCAGGTGACTTTGCCCAGATCTCCCTCACTTAAATCCAATTCACTTGCATGTCATCCCCTCCCTGATGTTATGGTCCTCTTTAAGAATGAAGGACAAACAACAGCTTGCATCTAATTGATATTTACTCACTTTTGTACATGTTGTGGTCTCCCTAATAGAATATAAGCTCCTTGAGGGCAGGAACCATTTTGGTTTTTTGTCTTTGCTTCCCAAATGCTATCCACATAGTAAGTGCTTAATAAATGTCTGTTGAATCTAACAGATTTGAATCACAAAAAGCCTCAGTGGGGGAGTGAGTTAGAACAAATGACTAGAGACAAAGTTATAATTTATAGATAGAGTTTGATTACATATGCTCTCTCAACCTCCTGCCATTGCCGTGAATAATTAAGAATCCCATGCACAAGAGAAACCTTTAAAATTAACCTGTTTATATTTGTCAAGGATCAAGCGAATATTTCAGAATATCATAAACAGCAGTTCATGACAGCCCCATTGTGTCTGTAGCAAAAGATTTTAGTTCACTATTATTAAATGATATATATCTAGTCCTTGTCATCCATAAAGAGAGACTTTATCTATACATAAAAGCCCCAGGATTTTGTCTACCTGATTCTTTTAGAATGGATTAAGGTTTAGAAGGTTATCCCCTTTCCCAAACCTAAGTGTTATTATAATTAAGCTATGTCCTATAATTAAGATTAGTTTAACCAATTTAAGTACTAATCCCTAATTCTCAGTCTCTGACTATAAAAGCCATGGGGACAATTCCTTGAAGTTCTAACTGTGATGTTTAAAAAGTTCAAGAGACTTCACTTCTGGGTAATTAGATATTTTATTAATAATGCCAGCATTTTAAATAAAAGGTCTGTAGCATTCTTGAATTCCAAAGACAATTATGGCAGCAAGCTTACAGCTTTTATATCCTTGGAAAAGAGATATTCCTGAGGGTGGCAACTGTGATTGGTTAGCAATTAATGGGAGAATAAATAGTACAATAATATATATCCTAATGAACTTTGACTATGTCATTTACTTCAAAGTAACCCCCCAACCATAGGCAATTTATTCAAAGAATTTATATATCTCACCCAAACTTGAGCTAGTTGGCTAGAGTAGCAATACCCAGAATATGGAGAATGTTAATCCTTCAATCAACCCTCCTTAAGAGATTGTAAGAAGAAATAGAACAGGGAAAAATTGGGGTCTCCCTACTTTTAACGATTGGATGTTAATATAGAAGAGAAATAATCATTTCTCTCAAAACGAATGTGATTTAGGAGAGTGGCCACTTCCCTGTACGAGGCAGGATTAAAGTTTGCTTCCTCTTGCTTACTGAGAATGGAATTCTTGTTATTATTCACACCATCACCCACATTTATGAGAGGTAAAAAGCTGCTTGCTCACTAAACCCTCATGCAGTAAAGGTAAGCAAAGCAAAATGATTAAAAAAGAAGAAGAGCCTTTAACGGGAGGCACAAATTAGGAGTGAAGGGAAGGGATATCAGTCATGAGATCAACATAAAAATCAACATGGAGACAAATTCTCCAGAAAAAAGAAGCATGAACACAAATTGTCAGATGCTACCTTCCATCAAAGAAGAAAAACTTTCCCCGTCCATTCTTTTCTCCATGGACAAAGTGCCCCTCGAATCTGTCTGTGGAGGAGTAGGTGACGGTGCAGAGGCCATGTGGTAGCCCATCATCATCCAGATGCCCTTGGAAAAATTGAAAAGCAAAGGAATCCATAAAACTGGGGTTGCTCCAACCATTAACAAATGAGTGATGTGATTAAAACTTAAACCAAGGTACCCTGAGGTCAGACATATGATTGTCCCTCCCAAGAGGGATTTAAAAAAAAATAATATTTTTGCCTTTTTTTTTAAGACCTCATAATTATTATGGGACATAACCCCTCTCTATTCCTCCCTTCCTCCCTCCCCTTCCATAAACCCTTTCTTGTTACAAAGAAAAACAGAATAAACTAGACAAAGTTGTCTAATGGTGTCTGCAACTTGGTGTCCTACTGGAAGGAGGAGATGTTTCACTCACAGGTCCCCTGAGCAACAATAAGGAGGCACACTTCTCCATAGAACTTTTAAAAACTTACAAGTAGACATACACATTAGGCAATTTATCTTAAAGGGGTACAAGCTTTTGTTATTTCTGTTATATGATCACAGAATAAAAAAGAAGTTCCTGTTTTGTTTGCTGGAGAGACCTTAAGAGTTTTACTAGTTATCAGTTACCTAATAAGTGCCCTGAGGCTGGGGTTAAGTGACTTGCCCAGGGTCACACAGCTAGGAAGTGTTAAGTGTCTGAGATCACATTTGAACTCGGGTCCTCCTGAATTCAGGGCTGGTGCTCTATCCACTGCGCCACCTAGCTGCCCCTCGTTTTTATTTTAAGAGCAATAAGCACAACAGATATTTAGCTTGTGGCCAGACACATTATCATTTAATTCTTTCAATTCATCCATTTATTACCATAATATTTATAAAATTGGTTGATAAAGCTCATTACATATGTTGCTGATTTTATAATATCTCAAACTTATAAGAAGAAGAATTAAATATTGAAATGGTTCTGATATCCCAGCAGTGTGTTTCTTTCCACTATGTAGATTTTTAAAAAAGTTTTATTGATGTACTTTGTTTTTATATTACATTTACATATTTATAGATTGGGGCAGCTAGGTGATGTGGTAGATAGAGTGCTGGACCTCATCTTCCTGAGTTCAAATCTGGCTTCAGACACTTACTATGTGACCCTGGCAAGTCCCTTAATTCTATTTGCTTCAGTTTCCTCATCTGTAAAATGAGTTGGAGAAGGAAATGGCAAACCACTTCAATATCTTTACGAAGAAAACCCCAAATATAATCATGAAGAATTGGACACAACTGAAACACTCAACAACAATTTATAAATTGCTCCCGCTTTGCGAGCAATCTCTTGAAATAAAATAAAGCAAAACAAATAATACAGTGACCTGCTCTGGAAGTAAAGGGAATTTTTCTCATCTGTAACACCCCCACCTCTCAATTGAAAAAATAGGAATCTATTTTTATCTCCTACCCATGCTCACCCATTTTTTTTATAAAAAGAAAAGAAAAACAAAAAGTAATTTCTTATGACAAAAATGCCTTGTCCCAAGCAAAGCAAATTCCTTCAATGGTTATGTTTAAAAAAAAAAAAAAAAGTCTCACACTGCACCTAAATGCATCTTTATTCTGAAATGGGCAGCCTCTTTTATTGCCAACATTTTGGAAATGTGAATGGACCACATTTATGGATCAGAGTTGTCATAGCATTCAAAGTTATTTCTTTTTACAAGATCATTATTATTGCATAAATGGTTCCGTTCATTTAATTCTTTGCCAGTTTATAAAAATCCTCAAAATCTTCATTTGAATGATCTTGATGTTTCCATATAAATTGTTCTTCTGCGTCTGCCTATTCGTTCTGCATTGGTTCATATAAATCCATGTCTTTTTGAAATCAGCTATTTTCTCATTTCATACAACATAACAATAAACTTATCACATTCATATCCCACAATAAATTCAGTTATTTCTTAATTGATAGACTTGCCCATTAGGCTCCAGGGTTGTGTTTTTTGGGCACCACAAAAAACCACTGCACAATATCTTTAAGTATTTCTCTCTGTAACCCATTCATGGCTGACTCTCCTGTGGGACTCCTGCCCTCTCAATTTTAGCACAGGTGAACACCATACGCTCTTTCTCTTAACATTACAAAGATTCCAGTGGAAGATTTCACATGAATAAACTGAATGTAAGAGACCTTGAATTGTACCTGTTCTATTTAACTGAACCTCAGCTCTGGCTAATACTGCAATATAGGAGTCCCATATGGTAGATATTCAGGATATGAACAAGAGTTGCACATGCCATTACCCAGTTTAATAAACTCTAATAGTTCCATATTACAGTTAGAATGTAAAACAAATACCTCCCTGGCATGTAAGGCCTGTCACGAACTGGCTCTATTCTGATTTTATTACACTCTATACATTCATCAGTCCAGCCAAATGGGCTCCTATCTCCATCTCTGTTCAGTCTGTCCCCTAAGCTTAGAACGCAATCCCTTCTCAGCTTGTTTCTTAGAATCCCTAGCTTCCTTCAAAGCTCAGCTTGAGGATCACCTGGCTATAAGAACTTTCCTTATTTCAGTAACTACTTCTTCCCAAAGCCCTCCCCCCATCCCCACTCCCAATTTACTTTGTATTTTTCTTTTCTGGCCTTGACTTGTACTTTCATTGTTATTCAGAATGCTTGGTAAAAAGTGCAGATTGGCATCTTTTCTGCAAATTACAGTGTTACAGTTTCCTGAGATGTTTGCTCAGGATCACATTGCCTACATACATCAAAGTCAAATTCAAACTCTGACGATTCCATAGCCCCTTCCAGAATGCCATGAGGTCTCTTATATTTATCCATATTTTGTAGATACTTATAACTGTCATGTGGTTTTCTCTGAAAGAAAGTTCTTTGACAGCCAGGTTTGTTTTGTTTTTATCATTTATTTTGTTGATAAAATGACAGGGTGGAAGACAGGGAGAGGCTGGTATCTCCATTTTTGGAAGTCATACATAACATTTCAGAGGCACAGTGGATAGAATGATGGGTCTGGAATTGGAAAAACAAATTCAAATTCAATTTCAGACATTTATTAGATATGTGACTCTGGGCTAACTCATTTGATCTTTATTTGACTTATCTGTAAAAACAAATATAATAATACCACCTACCTTGCAGGGTTTTTTAAAGATTCAGTGAGACCATATTTGTAAAAAAGCATTAGTGCAGTGCTTGACACAGTAAGCATCATATGCTTATTCTTTCCCCCACCTTGGCGTCTACTGCAAAGGATCATTAATGCTACTAAGCTCCATATGCTTTTATTTTAAATAACTGAAGTGAAATAGCTACAATAATGATAATGTTCTGGTCTGAAATACCACCAGTCATTGTCAGAGTGAGGTTTTAGACTTTTGGAGGTCCACAAAGATCCTCCAGGAAGTCTATAGTCATCTTAAAATATTAATATCTTATAATATTTCAGTCATGTCCAACCCTTCCTTAGGAAAGATAACTGCAGTGGTTTGCCATTTCCAACACCAACTTCCATTTTACAGATGAGGAAACTGAGGCAAATGGGGTTAAGTGAATTGTTCAGACAAAAGCTCAGACTCTTATCAGATGTGTAAGTGTGTATAAGGCTGGATTTGAACTCAGGTCTTCCTGACTCCAGACTGCTCTCTATCCACTTGACCACTTAGCTGTTCTGTAGTATTAATTAGTAATTATTAATATCATATATTATTAATGTTTATGCTGACAATGTCTGTTACTTTTTTTTTAATTGATTAAAAAAAAAATCTAGTATTACACTGACATGAGGGTCCCCAATAAGGAACTTTATCTAGCCCAACACAGATCACTCTCTTCTCTAAAATTTAGTCTCATAGAGTTTTCTGTGGGCCCTGAGCTAAGTAATGAAGTGGATGCATAGGAGTTGGAGTGAGGAAGACCTCCATTTGGATGGTACCTCAGATAACTGTATAATCCTAGTTAAGACACCGAAATCTTCCTGTGATTCAGTTTCCCATTTGTAAAGAGATAAAAATAGAACCTACCTGAAAGTTGATGTGAAATTCAAATGACTGAATATGTAAAGTGCTGTGTAAACTTTCAAGTACTTTACACATGATAGCTATTATTATTATTATTATTATTATTATTATTATTATTATTATTATTAGATGATGATGTGATATTCCAAGGCTCACAAAGTCATTGTATTTCAGAGGTGGAATAGGAATTCGCATTTTCCTTCTCTCTAGTATATCACACTGGTTCCCTCAGTTTTTTTCTGATAATGAACAAAAATCTCTAGTGTATTCTCAATAGTATTAATAGAAAGAATGGATTGGTTGTTTCTTTGATTTTTTTTTTTTTTTGGATGAAACAAGTAGAAATAGGTGAGATAAGTAGACCGACTCATCTTTTGCCCTGCTGAAATCGTTCTTGGACTGAAACATCAGGGCACTATTGAATATGATCTTTAACAGACAAGCTTAAATGTTGCCCTCAGATATCACATACCATCCCAAAGAAGTTGAGAAGAGGATACTTATAAGAAGATTCCCCATAAATTTTTTTAAATACTATTCAAAAAAATAAAATGTATTTTTTTTTCTAAAGAGATAAAAACATTGTTCTTTAGGAGTCAGGAAATAGACATTTTATGATTATTTTTCAACAATTGTAACAAAAATGGTTACTTTTATTACTTAAATATATATTCAAATAGCAGATAAACTCCTATTGCTACATTTAAAAGTTGGGTCATACAGAAGAGATGTGGATGAATGTTGTTGCTTCAGTAGTTTATGAAAGACCTAGTTCTACTCTCCTTACATATGAGTCTTTCCTACTGGAGCCAAAGAAATACAGGAGCCAGGAGAGAATTGGGCTGCTGTTGTTTTCCTGTTGCACAAACTACATTTGCCTACCCAGGAGAGCATTCAGTGATTTTTTAGTCACATGAAAAGTCTTCTGGATAAATGGCTTTCCCAGAGCAACAACATCAATTGCCTTCTTGAGGCTCAACCAGAATGAGCCTTCTCTTTCTTCCTGTAGACACACAAAAGTCACAAGTGCATGTAAACACCAACCCCTCTCCCTCCCATTTCCTGTAGTGCTGCTGTGACATGAGCATAGAAGAGCATCCGGGAGCTAACAACAGCCCTATGAGTTAGTGCTTCCTACTTCTCATTTGAAGGATTAAAAATAGAAGTCTCAATTTTGATTATTCCATTTCAACATCTAATTATTCAACTTGGAAATAAATCTCTTGTAGAACACAGCACCCACCATTCAGGTAACCTATTAAGATTTTGTTAAAAATAAACAGAAATGACAACAGTATGGGAAAGGGTGGGGTATAGAGAGGAAGTGATTAGGGGAATTCTATTGAAAACATTTCCCCTTGGTCAAAGTACTTTCATTATATTTCTCAAAGAAAAAGAAAAAGCTTCACCTATGTTATGAAATCCAGGCACTTGAATAAGGAAGATTAAAAGCAACATATGATGGATTCTTAAGGGACCAACTTAATAACTGAAGTTAAGATTAATGCAAAAGGCAAGGCACTAGGTTACCAGCACCTGTCTGAGTTTCTTTTGTAAGACAAGGTGATTTTGTAAGATAGAAAAGATTTCTTTTGTAAAATAAGGTGAAGTCTCTAGTACAGTACTTAGATTCTGATGCCAGTTTTGCTACTAACTAGCTCTATAACAATGTAATCCATAGGAAGTATCAACTCTCTGATTCTTAGTTTCTTCATCTGTAAAACCAGGAGATTGAATCAGACAATCTCTAGGCTATAGTCACAACCCATAAAGTCCTTCATCTTCTTGGGTTATTATTCCCTGTTGAGATTTTTGAGAGGAGAAGCCAATCAAATTCACTGGCTAGAGACCATACCCCTCTTCATAAAATCCTCAGCCTGTGGATAGAACACCAGCCCTGAAATCAGGAGGATCTGAATTCAATTATGACCTCAGACACTAAAAACTGCCTGGCTGGGTGACCCTGGGCAAGGCACTTAACCCCAATTGCCTCAGGAAAAAAAAAATCCTCAGCCTACTTCTAGATTTCTGGATTGACCCAAGCATGAAATAAGGATGGATCCAAGAATCTTAACCAAGAAAATGCCAACCCATCAGATCACAGGGAAAAGAAATTAGCACCAGAAGGGACTTTTTAATCAAAACCCCAGAATGAGGCAACTGAGTTCAAAGGATCATGCTCACAAGGATCACAACAAGTAATAAAGAACACAGGTAGGATTGAAGCCCAGGTGTTATGATTCCAAATATAATGCTCTTTCCATTGTACTGTGCTCCAGAATGACTATGGTAGGGTCCTTCCTCTTGCCACATCCTTGACTGTATCCCCTCCCTGAATGTCCTGTTTTGGAGGCATTGCCTTCCTACCATTGGGGATGAGGAGGTAAGGGTTGGGGAGAGCTGAATAATGGGGGCTGTCTTCACTTTCCTTGTTCTTTTCTTTTTTTTTTTTCTTTTTTTTTTTTTTTAGCATGCTTAATTGATTTCTTTTGTTTTTACATCCCAGTCATTTTGGGAAGGAAAAAAACCCATCTTCCACTCTCCCAAATTGTACCTCTCTTATAACAAAGAAAAATAATTAAGCAAAGACACCCTTTATCTGACAATGTATAAAATATTCAGTCTTAGTAGTTTTCCGCCTCTCTGTCATGTAGATGGGAAGAATGCCTTAATTTTCTTTCCTTTGTTGTCCATCCCACTGTATGCTTCTATCCTTGGGTCCTAAGTTAAGATGTATTGGATACTGTTCCTTCTTTTGAGTTATAATGTGCTCAAGGAAGAACTAGTGTTTAGCATTGATTTCTCTGGTTCTTCTCTGACAGTCCCTTTTAAATCTCAGAAATTTGTAATATACTAGAATCATTTTAATTACCAATTTTTTCCAGCTCTAAGTCCTCTGAAGCTACTTTCCCAATCTTCAGAGAGAAGAGATAGGGGTGAGAGGCCTGAAAGAAGAATAGGGGATGCTCATCTTATTTTATTCCATTGTTCCAGGGTTTTCTGGATTTTGTTTATTTCTGCACAGTATAACAGCCCCTAATAGGTGCTTTGCTTCTTGAATTAAAACAACAATATAAAATGGGTACAAACTCTCAAAGTTAGCTGAAGTAAGGATTAAGAATTCTCCTTCTAAGGATTTTATTCAGCCTAAATAAAATACCCCAAATTCCAACAAAAAATTATTTGCCAATAGCAAACAGATAATACAATATCTACCAGGCAATCAATTACCATCCTAATTTTCCAAACTATCGAAGACACACAATTGGCCCAGTAGGGGCAGAGTTAAAATATAAAGGGAGCAAATTAGTCACTGTATTGCTTTTATAAGGCATTTCAATTAAACTGTCAACAAACAAAACCCACTACAGAGTTATTTATAGACATCAGGGAAGAAAAAGATGCAGCCTTCATCTATCCCACCTCTGAACTATATTCTAGAGATGATGATTTGCCTTATAATTGAAGAATTAATTTAAGTTCCAGGTGAGTTGGCCCTGATCCAATAAGCAGCTTGGTTAGCTTCAACTCACATGTACTTTCAAAATTCTTCTCCTCCTTCATGGTTCACTTTAGATGCTATATTTCCTATATAACCTTCCCTGATTCATAGCATTTTCTATCTTCTGTGCTTCCTCAATTTTCTTGGCACTCAACTGATCTGTAAATATGTTGCCATCACCTAGTAGAATGCAATTTTGGGGATGGTCCTTTTGGGAAAAGGGCCTTTGTTACAGGATTAACAAGGGTAAAGAAAATGCCAGATTTAGGGTCACAAAAATCTTGGTTCAGACCTCTTTCCTCCCCTTCCCCCCTTGCTTCCCACAGTGCTGAGCAGAGGGCCTGGCACACAGTAGAATCATTTGTTGGACTAAATTAAACTTGGTATGAGAGCATGGCCAGAAGCCCATGTTCTTATGAGAGTGTCACAGAGAAGCAGAAATTCCCTTTGGATTCATGATCACAGCTGCCATTGTAACTGATCTACCCCACGCTTAGAGATAGGAGATTTGACATATAGAGCTGCATTTTCCTCTCTAGAGCTCAGGTCTTTACAACACAATTGGTTTTCTATCCCAAAAGACTCCTCATTTTTCTCTGTAACAAGTAAGAGGTTTTTTGGTGATGGGAAAAGTAATGAGAAGTGACCATGATATCAATAATTATACTCCAAAAAGGATAAATAAAAGTTATTAATTGGGGGCAGAGGAAGCACATTCTTCTCTTTTTAAAATCTTAATATAGCATAAATCCATGCTATTCAGTTTACTTTCTTAATAGGCAGCTTAGTTTGCAGATTTAATATTTCCTAGTTTTCTGGGATTTGGAGCTGGGAAAGAGCTTAGAGATCACCAGCATCAATGTATTCACTTTATGGATATTTAGAAAGTGGAAATTATCTGCTCAAGTACTGGGATTTGAGAACAGGAAAATGGCAAAATGGCAAAAGCCAAACCTTTAAGATAGCTCAATTGCTGTTTCATTACAGATATTATTTTTATAGATAATTAAGCAATGATGTGTGATGGATACTGTGATACACTTGGAGCTGTGAAGATCTGAGTTTAAATCCCATGTCTGACAATCAGTTATTGAAGGATCACACTCATATCAAGTGACCTTTCTGAACGTTGGAGAATTCTCTAATTTACATAAATTATAGATGGTTCATGATCTATCTTGGTGGAAGGAATCCCTACATCTATGAAATCACAGATGCTTGGACAGTTCAACCAAAATTTTGTCTTTCTCTCTGCCGACAATACACATATGTATATTTACAATGTATATATGTAGATACATATACACGCATATACTTTATTCCATTCAGCAAATATTTATTAAATACCTACTTCATGTAAGAAAAAGTAGGTTTCTTATTAACAAAATAAAAAATAAATCCTTCACAACCTGGTAAAGGACATAATACAAGTATTCAGATAATAATATGTACTTAGTAACTAACACCCATTCTCTTTCTAAGTTTTTTAGAGTTTTTTAAAATCTATTTTTGTCTGTTATTTCACAAGCTTCATTAAGTTTATTCTTTTTTGTTTTAATTTATTTTTTTTTCTGAAATTAAAAAAAAAAATAAAACAAGCATTTCCATAACAGAATAGGGGGAAAAGATGATTGTAACATGACACTGCAAATCTATTCTAGATAAGAACAATATTATTTTTAAAACAACTTTAAGTGAATAGATCTTTTTTGACAATTATAAATACTCAAATTAACTACAAAGGACATTAAGTTTATTCTTGACTTTAATCTTCTAAATATTATTTGAGGTTTGTGTTCACAGGGTCACAGAACTAGAAGGGATATTTATTGTTTTCCAGTTCAAATCTCTTTATTTTATTTTTTAAAAGACATTTTACTGATGTTCTCTGTCTTTATGTCTCTCTCTGTCTGTTTTTGTTTCTCTGTCAAATCCTCACTGTCACCTCCCATTGACTCACTGCCTTCCACCTCTGGTTTCCTCCCTTGTAAACAAATAAGTCTGGACAGCCAAAACAAATGAAAACCTTGGCCAGGTTTGAAAGTATTCTGTACTTCATTCTGTATTGATAGTTAACCACCATCATAGCAAAAAGCAAGTTGACTGTCAGTTTTAGAAAGTCATAATTGATTCTTAAGTCTGTTCATCATTTTTCCTTCAAATTATTATTGACGTTGTGTAAATGCTTCTCCTGTTTCTGCTCATTTGCTCATTATGAACATTAATTCATAAAAGTGTTCCCAAGTTTTTTTCTGAGGGAGGAAGGACATAAGCATTTATATGGTGCTTACTATATGCTGGGCACTGTGCTAAGTGCTTTTTACAAATATTACATCATTCGACTACCATAATAACCCTTTAATTGTTCTTTCTGTCTCCACTGCTTTAGAATTCTAATTTATTCTCTACTCTGCTGCCACATTAATTTTTCTCAAGCTCTGATCATACAACTCTCTTGCACAAAAGCTTTCCACGGTTCCCCAAGGGCTGCAGAATAAACTAAGCCTGGAATTATACCAGTACAATTTTATCTGACACTACCTATCCAGTGTTATCTCATACTACGCACTTTTCCCAGCTCAAAGTTCCAAGCAAACTGGGTGACTAGTCTTTAACACTCCTTTCAGTTTTCTTCTTTCAAGTACTTAATTACACCATTATCTCTTGTTTGAATGCCTTCTCCCACCCATCCAATTCCCACTCATACATCGAGTCAGACCAAATACTGCTCTCTCCATGAAGGCTGCTTGATTTATTTTCCTGGTTCTCTCAACGTGTTTTTTTTTTTTCCCCTTGGTTTTTTTTTTTTTTTGTTACTTTTTGAGCTTAGCTTATTTAAAAGTTTTTTTTTAAGTTTTAGTTTTTAAAAAAATTATTCATCTAAAAATTTTTTTTAGTTCCAAATTGTCTTACTGCTTCTCCCTCACCCATTGAGAAGGTAAGAAATGTACTTTTAATTATACATGTGAAGTCATGCAAAACATTTCCATATTAGCCATATTGCAAAGAAAAATCAAAAGAAAGTAAAAAAAAAAATGTTTCATTCTGCACTTAGACTCTCAGTTCTCTCTCTGAAGGCATGTAGCATTTTCATCAAAATTACTTAACAAATTTTAACTTAGGGCTACTTTAGGTAAAGAGCACTGGGTTTGGGGTCAAAGGATGAATTCAAATTCTGTCTCTTCAATTAATGTTTGGTCTTGGGCAAGTATCCCTAGTTTTCTAACATGAAAAATGAAGGGGGAGGACGGAGAAATCAATGACAAAACCTTTAAGGAAGCAAATTATGTTTATGGTCCCTTTCTCTTTGAACCCTAGGATCCCATGAACTTCTCTACCACCTCAAACTCCTTGAGAATAGTTTCTTGTTTCTATTTGTGTCCTCCACAGATCTCTGTATAATGTCAGCATGAAATAACTTATTTGTTGCATAAATGAAGTTTGCATTCCCATGGAACCTGAAAAATTAACAGGTTTACCTTCATTACATAAAAGTGAACCTGCATGTGTGATACAATGGGAGGAAAATGCTTAATTGGGAAGCAGAAGATTGGATTTAAATCCTGACTTTGACACTGTGTGACCTCAAATAAGGGATACCTTCTGGAAAAAAAAATTAAACAATAAAAAAAAAGTTTTGCATGGTTGTACATGTATAACTTAAATCAAATTATTCACCTTCTCAAGGGAAAGGAGGAACAGAGAGAAGGAAAGAATTTGAAATTCAAAAGTTAAAAAAAAAATTAAACCAATTATTAAAAGTTGATTTTTATATGTAATTGAAGAAAATATGAATTATTAGACAAACAAGAGGTGACTTTTGTTTCTCATCTATAAGATGAGAGGAGAGTGGGAAGAATTAAATGTCTTCCAAGTTCCATTCCAGTTCTCACTGCATGAAACTCTGACCCTTCCTGGATCCTATCTTATAGAGGTGTCATAAAAGCTAAAATTTCTATTAACCTTTGCAAAGTGTTTTACATACATTCTTTTATTTAAGTATCTCAACTGGCCTATGAGATAAGTAGTATAGCTGTTATTATATTCATTTTAAAGATTAGGAAACTGAAGATCACAAAGCTGACATAAATCAGAGGCAGAAGTGTAATTGAACCCATTTGTCTTTAGTATTAAGTGTGCTGTCTGCTTAGGTCCCCAAAGATCCATGAACATAACAAGTGTTGTCATAATTTCACCCTCTACTGCCTACCCATGGGAAATAGCTGTGCTGCAACAGTTGGAGTACTAGATGGAGGGCCTGGTTTACTGTTTATGACCTTAAACAAATCACTTCTCTGAGTTCTTCCTGTTCAAAATGAGGGGATTGAACCAGATGATCGGTAAAGGCTTCTTGTAACTAACTCTACCATCCAGTGATCCTTCCTCAAATTAGAAACTAAGATACTTCTTTGTGATGGAGGGAAAATAAACAAAAGGGCATTTTATTTCAAATTGAGAAAAGATATTTAGAAAATCAAT
This sequence comes from Sminthopsis crassicaudata, assembly GCF_048593235.1. Taxonomy (NCBI): domain Eukaryota; kingdom Metazoa; phylum Chordata; class Mammalia; order Dasyuromorphia; family Dasyuridae; genus Sminthopsis; species Sminthopsis crassicaudata. Next base: position 67,423,859 of record NC_133622.1, read on the forward strand.
GTGAAACAAAATCTTATTAAAAAAAAAAAGTACATTAATTAGTTACTCTGTCTTAACCATCTCTCCCTTACCATAAGAAATGATCCACATTTACCCTTTTAAAAAATGCTGACAGTTGAAAAAAATTGCATATTAATAGGTTACACACAGAGAAATGTCAGGCCAGATATTCTAAACACAGAACTACTTGACACATTAACTAGAAAGACTCTCAAGCAAGCAGCTATACAAAAATGAGGGGGAGGTGTGTGTGCTATTGAATTAGCTGCTCTGTTACATATATTTATCAGTCCAAGAAGTGGCCCCTTTAAGACATGTTCAAGAACCACAGCTAAGGTCATAGAAAGAGAGATCCCAGATGCAGACAAATAAAGAAATAGGCTAGAGATGGTAACTGACTTTTCCAAGTTCACAGAAGTAGTCAGCAATAAAACAAATCTGAACCCAGGTCTTTTTTTATTCCAAATCCAATCTTGAGCCACACAAATATTAAAAAGAACAAAGTTGTAAACATTTGACTCAACTGCCCAATACCTTCAAAAATATAGTCGACCTCATAAAACTGAAGGAGAAGGGGAGTTGTAGCAATGAGTCTTTGGAGAATGGAAGGTCTCATTTTAGGGGGTATAGTGGTATATAATCATACAGTTATTTAAAAGTTGTCCTATAGGAAGAGAATATTATTCACTGTCATTTCCCCATGCAGGTTTTTAATGTACAGAAGTAAATAAAGCATATAAAACAAAAAAAGGTCAATTAATATAATCATAATAAAAGTATAGAATGAGTTAAGGTTATCAAAGCACTTTGAAGAATTATGTCGCTTGACATACATTACTAGACTTGCACATGCATTGCCTGGGCAATAGACCCATCCCTGGGCAGTTTATAAACCTAGAAGGTTCCAGTTGTCCTACATGCTAGTGCAGACTTGCCTAAGACCCATACAGCTTCTGTGATTAAGTTATTCTAGTATGCAATCCTAACACAATATCTCCACCTTTAAGCTGATTTCTAGACTATTAGGAAGACAGCCAAGGTCAGAATCTTGGTAGGGATGGGGAGGGGGAAGAGAAGCAGGTTAATTACAATATAATCTACATTTTCCTAAGTTTCTAAGATGAAGATATTCTAATATGGATTGCAATCTTCAGAATTAAAGTCACATTAGTCTTTGAAATGTAAAATTTTATTTTTTTTAATACTGAAAGACTAGGCCTCTTAAATTAAAGTGATATTTTGCTGTTAAAAAATAAGATAATTCTCATTCATTTTCATTTCAGCAGTACAAGAACTATTTCATCACTACAACTGCTATAGATGAAAGTGTACATGAGTGCTATACACATATATCTAAAATTTCAGTGGCATAGGGCCTTCAAATCCTAGAATTGGCTTTGAGTAATGGCCAAAGGGTACTGAAAAAAAATACTAGAAGACCCAAGTTTTACATGGGTTTTGTTGTTTATTCATCAGTGTGTCCTTCAGCAAAACACAATTTCTCTAGGCAGTTTCCTCACACGTACACTGATAAGGAGTGTTCACAGGAGACCTGAATAGTGAAGACTTTAGATCTGTTATGTATTGGGGGAAAGTTCTGACATTTGCAAAACCACATGGTCTGGAATGTTACAAGACAAGTTAAATATACAAAGTATTTTTATGTTTAGGTTGGGCTAAGTTTTAAAAACTTTGAATATTCTTCTATCTAATCTTTCCCAAAAAGTCTCTAGTAAGCAATAAGAAGGAAAGAAAGGCAGGATGAGAGAGAGAAAGAGACAGATAGACAGACAATCTGACAGAGAGAGAGAGAGAGAGAGAGAGAGAGAGAGAGAGAGAGAGAGAGAGAGAGAGAGAGAGAGAGAGAGAGAGAGAGAGAGAGAGAGAGAGAGAGAGAGAGAGAGAGAGAGAAGGAAGGAGGGAGGGAAAAAGAAAGGATGGAAGGAAGGAGGGAGGGAGAAAGAGAGAGAAAGAGGAATGTAGAGAGAGACAGAGAAACAGAGAGAAAGAGAGAAAAAGAGAGAGAGAGAAAGAGAGAGAGAGAAAGAGAGAGAGAGAGAGAGAGAGAGAGAGAGAGAGAGAGAGAGAGAGAGAGAGAGAGAGAGAGAGAGAGGAGGGAAGGAGGAAAGAAAGAGGGAAGGAGGAAGGAAGAGAGGGAGGGAGAGAGGAAAGAAGGGAGGAAAGGAGGGAGGTAGAGAGGAAAGAAGGAGGGAAGAAAAAAGGGAAGGAAGGAGGGAAAATAAAGAAAGGAAGGAAGGAAAGAAATAAGGAAGAGAAGAAGGAAGGAGGAAAAAGGGAAGGAAGGAGGGGAAAAGGAGAGAAAAGGAAGGAAGGGAGAGAGGAAAAAAGAAAGAAAAGAAAATTTTAAGATTATCTAGTCTTAAACACTGACCCTCTTCTGACTGACTTGTTCTTAGGATTATTTATACTGATACCAAAGGCATCTCTAGCGCCTGGAAATTAGTTTCCCTTAGCGCATGCTTTAAAAATATCGTCAAACAGCTCCCCCAAAGTATCAGCGGGTTATACGAAGGGACCACGATATTTAAAGATCATTTGCTCATTCTCAATGTTGTAAAAGTTCTCCAAGCTTCCGTCAGAAAGTACCGAATTGAACGGTTTTTTAATGGCCAGCGGGGAGCGGGGAGGAGCCGCGGCATGGAAGGCACTGACTGACCCGCGGGCAGGGAGGGAGCGCTCGGGAGCCCGGCCGGAGGGGCCGCCGGGGCGGTCAGCCGGGGGAGATCCGGAGCGTTCGGAGGTATGCGATTCAGAAAGTTGTCACCGGCAGCTGCGGCCGCAGCGGCCCAGGCGGGCGGGCCGCGCACGTGTCCACGGGGGGCGATGACTCAGTGCCCGGAGGGGAGGCCGGCAGGTTGAGCCGAGTTTCCGCCGCCGTTCTGGGTGAGCGGAGGTGAGGCGAGGAGAAACGATGGAGGTCCCGGGCCCGGCGGCCGGCGCTTCCCCGGCGCGCCTCCGAGCCCCAGCTGCCCTCCTCCTACCGCTCCTTCGGCAGCTGCTGCTGCTTCCCCCGCAGTGCTTCCGAGTCTCTCCTGGGGGAGCGGTGGCGGACACGTGCCGGCTCCTACATCTTGCATCATAGCGGAGCCCGAGAGCTTCTGGGTGCCCAGCGGGAGCGAGAGCGGACGGGGCAGGCTCGGGCACCGGCGAGATGCGGGGCAAAACAGCATCCCAGATGGAGCCGAGGAAAGAGGCGCTCGCTAGGGTTGCTCACGCCAGCCTCCCTTCCCCCTCCCAAAAATCGCGGGGGGGGGGGGGGGAGGAAAGGTGGCAGCCAGTCGCAGGTTTCGCAACTCTGAAAGCACGAGAAGGCGGCGGACCAGCCAGGCTAGAGGGTAGAGGAGGGCGCCTCTTGTCGGCTCTCCCCTCTGTCACCCCGTGGGCCGTCCGGGGTCCCCCGCGTCCCCGGACAGGGCAGTGCCAGCTGCCGGCTCCCGAATGCCAGGCGGCCGCAGTTCGCTCTTTCTACCTGCTCTGGTGGGAAGTGGCCAGTCCGGCCCCGGGCTGGTGGCAGGGAGGTGGAGATGGGGGAAAACTCTTGGATGCCCTGGGGGCTCCGGGCTCCCCACTTCGCCCCTCCCACCCCGTGCCCGAGCCCCCACCCCCCACAGCCCCGGAAAAACACTGGTACCTTCCACCGCCTCCTCCACCATCTCGTCGTCGCTATCCATGGCGGCGGAGAGCGCAGCCCAGCCCCGCGCAGGCTCTCCTCCGGGCCGGGGGGTCGGGGGCCGGGGACTGAGAGCGGCCGCGCAGCTGCTGCCGCTTCCCTGCTTCCCTTCTCCCCCTTTTCCTACTGCTCCTCCGGGAGCTCGGGGCCGCCGCGGTTGCTCAGCGAGAGCTTGGGTTCAACCCAGCGAGTTTGGAGGAGGAGGAGGAGGAAGAGGAGGAGCAGTTGGCCGGCCGTCCCCTTCCAGCCTTTTTCCCAATGTCTTTTCCTCCTTCTGCAGTTGTGGGCTCTCCCAAGGCCAGCTCAGCCCTCCGTATCCACTTTCCCCTGACCTCTGCGAGCTCGGGGAGTCTCGCAGTAGCCACCCTCGCCGCTGCTGCAACTTTGTCCTGTAAATATCCCCTTCTTTGTTAACGAGCAGCTGATCCGCTGACATCACCCGGTGCTGGTGCGCTCGCTCCCTCGCTGATTGACAGCTCCCTGTCCCTTCCCAGAAGTCTGGTCCCTCTCGCAGCGAGAGGCAGCCCCACTCTCCTCTAACTCCTCAGCTCCCAGTCACGTCCTGGCCCCCGTCATCAGCCTCGCTCTCGAGCTGGGCACGAGTTCTCGGGCAATAGGTCAGAAGTAATTCCTGCCCTCAAAGAGCTTACAGTCACAGGGAGCTGGATGCTGGACGCCACACTACGCAGCGAGTGCGGGACAGGGCGTGTGTGTGTGTGGGTGTGTGTGTGTGGAGGACAGGGTGGAGAGTTTCTGTAAGAACCCCCATAGATAGGAAGCTTTTCTCAAGAGCTTCATTTTCTCCTTCCCTCAGTGCCCACCTCCTCCACTTCCAAAGCGCTTGTCACCAGGAGTCTGCACCAGAGTTCAGACGTTCACTCTGTGAGACAGCATCGGGACTGGCCTTTAGGGACCTGGCACGAGAGGGCTGTAATTCAGAGCCAATTCAAGGGAATCAACCACAGCCCCGCCCTTCCCCTCTTTCGATTTCCTCCCCCCCCCCCCCCCATAGCAACGTAGGCCTTCATCAAATCCTAAAGGCATTTCTGTACCCTTGTGAAGCAATGAAAACAAACAGCGTTTCCTAGTGAGGCTTCTCCTCGTGGCCACCGAGAGCGAAAACGGCACAGGGGAGCATCGCTTATGAGGAGCCCCCGTCTCCTCCCTCTCTCATCCTAGTAGTGTTTCCTATTTACTCATACTGGAGGTCACCGAATTCAGAACCTTCCTAATCAAGAGAAGGAACTACCTGCTTCCCATTTCCTAACCAACCGCTCCCGAGCCGTTATTAGGGCACTTCCTATTGCAGGTGGCAGTAAAGAGGGCTGTAAATAGCTGGCTAAATAGATGCAAATTTATACGCTGCCTGGTGCTGTCTCTTGGAATTACAGGGTGCTACTTAGCCCGAGGGTCCTTCAGGCAGAAGTACCAGGGGACAGAAGAAGCGTCTCTGTTTCCTTCTCTTAAAAGCGAATAACTCGCACAAACTTAAACGTACAACTAGAATCCCAGAGGGGAAGGCCTTTGCTTTACGTTCGTGTGTCGTTATTGCCCCATGGTGTGTTTCTTAAACTCTTTTTCTTCTTACAAAAGATGAACAGAAGCACAGAGACTAGGGCTATCAGATAAGGGGTCGTACTCTCAAGCTAAAACTTTCTAATTTTTTTCGCTTCTGTAAGAAGGGAGCTTATGGGAGTCGAAAAAGTAGCTTGGAGTATATGTTTCTTAAGGAAATGTCGATTCAAAAAATGAACTTTGAGGAATTATCTCATTTTTTGAAAATGCAATCCACATGGCTTAAGTCAGTGCAGTTTTATACTTCAGTGGCTCAATGAAGATAATAATAACACCTTCCTCCTCCCAGAATTATTGCCTGGATCAAATTGTAAAGTGTCTGACACATAGTAGGTGCTTATTAAGTTTTCTAAGTGTTAGTGGCTTAAAACCACTCTAAGACTTTGGGAAACTTGCTACATTTAGAAGGAAATAATTTTGTCTAACAAAATCGTCCAGCTCCATAGAACTCTCTTCTTGGATGCTCCATAGAATTCCTCTTCCTAAGTACTTCATTCTATCTTAAACTGTCTTGTAGACAGCATTTCATCTTCTGACTTGCATCTTGTGCACAAGTAAGTTGTCCCTGTTTTTGTGATGCAGATCCTCACCCAGCCCTCTCATAGCATCTCTAGCTTCCCCCCCCCCCAATACAATTCAGTTGCCTCCTCTTATGAAAGACTTTTCCTGGTCATCTTAGTTATTTGTACACTTCCCCTCATATTGCTGTACACAGCTATTAAAATGAAAAAGAGAAAGAGGGATCCTCATTAGCTTTGCTCCACTGTGTCTTTTTCACTCTCAGTAACCACTTTCTACTCACTTTTTTTGGTGTACGTATTATACATTCTCCTCCTCCTCTTCTCCCCCACTTCCCAGGAGAATGCAGCCTTACTTCTAAAAGATGAGAACTACTTTTTGTCTTTGCTTTCCAGTATAGGAGAATGCCTTGGATTAGCAGGTGTTTAATAAATACGTGTTTTATTCAATTAGAAATACAAATAGAAAAGGGATTCCTTGTTAGTGGTAAAATTTTATAGCTGCTCCTGCTAGCAGTTTTACCTAGATCACTACTGAATCTCCTTAGTGAGTGAGGTACATAACTGCTCAAAAGAGATTAGTTTAGCAATCCACAGGGTTGGAAAACAAGGTAAGTGAAAAGTGTACATTGATTAGATTATGACAAAGTATCATCTCCTTATCAGTAGATTCTTTCAAAAAGGGATTGCAACCCAGAGAGAGGACTGTGGGAACTGAGAGTGGATCAAAAACAAGAGTACTTTCACTCTTTTTGTTGTTTGCTTGCATTTTGTTTTCTTTCTCTTTTTTGATCTGATTTTTCTTGTACAGCATAATATTTGTGGAAATATGTATAGAATAATTGAACATATTTAACATATATTGGATTACTTGCCGTCTGGGGGAAAGTGTGAGGGGGGAGGAGGGAAAAAATTTGAAACACAAGATTTTGAAAGGGTGAATATTGAAAATTATGTATGCATATATTTTGAAAATAAAAAAAAAACTTTAATTTTTTTTAAAAGGGGGGAAGATTGCAATTGGATGATTAGGAAAAGGAAGAGAGTTCAAATCACATTTTGGAAATTGCTTGTTTTCAAGGCTTGAAGTTGTTACCTTACAATAAAAATTCAAGGTTTAGTTTTGTTTTGCTTGCTTGTTTTTGTTTTTTTACACCAACATTCATATGGTCATATTACATAGTTGCAAATAATACAATAACTCAGTCTCAGAATAACCTTGGTTGCAGATGAACTAAAGGGAAATGGAAAGATTGTAGGTAAGGCATACTATATCATTAATGATGAGTATGACATAAGAAGTAGTACGTTGTAGCCAAGGATAAATCCATGGTAGGTGCTCAATTAGAAAGGAAGGAAACATTTATTAAGCACCACAATGTGTCAGATATTTTACAAACATAATTTCATTTGATCCTTACAATATCCCTGAGAGGAAGACACTATTATTATCCTCATAGGTAATTGTAAACTGACTTGTGCAGAGTCACAGAGCGTCTGAAGATGTATTTGAACTCAGGTCATCTTAACTTCAGGACAAGCACTCTATCCATTGTGCCACCTGGATGCTTGTTGATTGATTGGAGAAATAGGCATATAGATCCTTAAAAAGTGGCAAGCCAATTATTAGCAGAAGTCAAGGATGATAGATGAACATCTCCAATGCTGCACTGATCTCCGCAGAATATTAAAAGAGCCAAAGGCTTCCTTCCAGTGCATGAATTAGATTCTCTGTAGAGGATTTGTTGGGAGGCAGCTAGATGGTGCAATGGATAGAGCTTGAGTCAGAAGTATCTTAGTTCAAATCCAGCTTCATGCATTTAACACTTCCTACCTGTGTGATCCTGAGCAAGTAACTTAACTCCACTTGCCTCAGGGGAAGAAAAGGAGAGAAGATTTGTGCAAAAATTTGCACCAGAAGGGGCAGCCAGGTGGTGTAGTAGATAGAGCACTAGCCCTGAAGTCAGGAGGATATGAGTTCAAATTTGGCCTCAGATACTTTATCACTTACTAGCTGTGTGACTCTGAGCAAGTCACTTAGCCCCCAATTGCCTCAGGGAAAAAAATAGACATAGACAAGAGAGATGAGGGGATTGCAATTTTTTTGGGGGGTGGGATAAATACCCCAGTGATTCCCCTAAAGTTAGAAGAAAAAAGATTCATATATGAGATCATAAGAAGTGCATGATCAGATTTGCCTCATTATAATGGACTTTTCAGCAACAGCAACTCACAAAGTCTCTACCAAGACGTAATTGGCTTACAAGCCTTCATTGTGAATAAAATCATATATCTTTGTAATATTGAAATATAATGTTCCCGTGAGATTTGACTCTTGGAACTCTGTGAAGCAATTTTTATATGTCAACGATTCCCTTGCAGAGGCAGACAGAAATCTGCCCCCTTGCCCATTTGCCTGTTCATTTTCACAGGCAGAGCAAATAGAGGAAGATCAGATTCGACAGCCAGGAATAATTTCTCCCCCTACTCAACCCACTGGCATTAAAAAGGGAAATCAGAGACGAGGTGGGAAAGATAAAAAGATCATCTCTTCCACATACATCTCAGATAACCTTAGCTCTAATTTAATAGGTTTGAAGATTTACTTCTGTATTTTTTTCTATTTTTCAAATCCTCTAATGCAAAGGTCACAAGATTGTAGATTTGGAAGTGGAAGAGCCCTTAGAGATCATCTGGTCCAACCTTGTGATTTTACAAATGAGAGTTTAAGGAATTGTGTAAGGTCACAAAAGCTTTAGAGAGTATTAGAAGTGGGATTCAAATCCACTCTGCCTAACTCCAAAAGGCTGCGGATTCAGACTAAGATCCTTCAAGCAGGTCCCCTAATAGTATATAACATATAATATATAGAGAAAGCTTAGTGATGAATTAATATATTTTGAATATATGTCCTTGGACTATATAATATAGGCATTACATATAACATAACATGTAATGTTTTTTTGTGCATTTTATATGAATATCTGTATATTATTCCATGTGCAGAATTTCTTCTAGTTGAGTTTTAGCCCATTCAAACTACAGTGAATTTTCAGGCCTGATATTAATTCAATGAAGCCAACTTTTTCCTCATGCTTGGGAACTCTGATGCTATTTCCCTCTACTTTCCTTTTCTTAGGGGCACCTGAGTGGCACAGTGGATAGAGCACCAGCCCTGAATTCAGGAGGACCCAAGTTCAAATCTGGTCTCAGACACTTAACACTTCCTAGCTGTGTAACCCTGAGCAAGTCACTTAACCCCAGGTTCATAAATAAAATAAAATACTTTCCTTTTCTTTTGTCCTCATAACTTTCAAACTCTAGATCCATGCTATTCTGTCAGTCATTCCCTCCCTGATCTCTTTTCCTTCCATAACAGTTTTGACCACAGAAGTAACTAATAAATCACCTTTACATCATCCTCCCTACTTGATGCTATTGTTTATGTGTTCTTTTTCTATTCATGTCCTGGTATGCTCTCAACATCCACCTTCTCTGCGTTTATTTCTGCATGACTGAACAACATTGGAAGCAATCCCACTGTTATGCTGACCAGATCCCTTGTAAATTCATGATGCAACTGAGCCCTCTCTGCTATATCATTCTTTTATTACTAAGCAATTCTTAAGGTAGGGTCTGGATCCACCTGACTCTTGATAATTCTGTTGTAGGTAATAGGTTAAACTTTGGATAATTGGAATTTTAAAAATATTTTTTCCTTTTTGCTCTAAGATGTGCCCTTCGTAGGCAACTAGGTGGGACAGTGGATAGAGCAGTGGGCTTAAGGTTAGGAAGACTCATCTTCCTGGGTTCAAATCTGGCCTTAAATATGTCTTAGCTGTATGACCTTGACCAAGTCACTGTTTGCCTCAGTTTCTCATTTGTAAAATGAGCTGAAGAAGGAAATGGCAACCTTCCCACCACTGCCTTGCCAAGAAAACCCCAAATAGTGTCATGAAGACTCATATTCAATTGAAATGAACAACAACAAAAGTAGACTTCCATGAATCTTGGCTATCTGTTCCAACACTATTCAGTGTAGATTTTTACAAACACCAAAGCAGATATCAACTTTAAGATATACTAAAAGAGTCATGTGCTAAGTATGTTTTAGTACCAACTCAGGAATAAACTGGATTGGAATAGATATGGAGATAATGTCCTTTACTTTAATGAGGTTGAGTAGCCACAGTGGCTGCCAAGTCATTGGAAAACTTCTGCACAGTGATGGCTATAGTCCTTCACCAAGGACTATTGATTTGGGCAAGCTTATAGGCTGTGATGACAGCACCACTGAGGTAGTTGACAATTGTTTGCTGACTCAGAACAGCATGCTGCCTTTGAGGCACGATGGCACATAAATAAGAAAATACTGCTCCAGCTTGCCATGGATGTCATGGGGACATCTTTCAAAGCTCAGTTTTGGAACCCTTTTCTTTTCTCTCTGTTAATGATATGATCAGCTCTCATGTTTAGAATACATTACTTTCTCACTTCTATCTGATGGAATTCCTACATTCCTTCGAAGAAGTTTCCTGATATCTCCTGTTATTAGTATGATCTTCCTTTTGAAATATATTCTATATCCTTTAATCTTTTATTTTTGTAAAGGGTCCCCAGTAGAAGGTAGGTCCTTGAACTTCAATGATCAAATGTCCATTTTAATGTGTGGTGTCTCTAACACTGCCTATAAGTACCTTAAATTTAGTGGGCAATTCATAAGTATGTTAAATTGAACATGCCTTCTAGATGATCCATAAATGTTATATAATATTGTATGACTACATATGGCCTTTTTACATGTTGTATATGTCTATTACATATGACCTATGGATCATTTAAATATGAAGGCTATCCCTAAAAGTTTATAGTGCTAGAATTTGCTGGGACTTCAGATTTTTTTTTATTTGGGTAGTATATAACAAGACTTCGAGCTTTTGTTTCTGTAGCAGTTCTCAGTAATGACTGCCAGTTGTGATTCCCTTCCCTACCCCCTTTCTAGTGCTATGTTGAAACATTCTGAGCCTCAGAGTAATTTTGCTAGTCACAGAAGGGATAATGGAAAATAGAAAGATCTTTCCTTTCTACCTTTTGAGCATGAAATGTTGATTTTGTGGAGAGAGTTAGGGAAATAAATGGACGCTCATGAAAGGAAAAAAAAAAAGGAAGAGGAGATTATAATCCAGAAACTTTAGTTTGCATAGAAGTGGGGATTAGAGGCCATTATTTGAATTGAGGAAAAAATCTGCAGGCTTTCAGATAGGGCTATAACATTTCCTAAAGGTTTTTTAGTGAAGACTTGTGGACATAACAAAAAAACCTAGTTGTATGTTGTCTAATCCCAAGGCAAATTGGTCTGAGTTGGCCCATCATTTGACAAAGTGGCAGCTCCCTAGCTGCAACGACAATAATAACTATCATTTATATTGCATTTTAAGATTTGCAAAATGGTTTTACATATCTCATCTCACTGGAGCCTCAAAATAACCATGTGAAAACAATGCTGTTATTATTTCAATTTTAATGATGGGGAAACTGAGGCTGAAAAGTTGAATGATTTTCCCATGACAACACACATCCTGGTTTAGAACCTAAATATTCTGACTCCTTTTAATCTATTTTTATTTGTTTGAGAAAACCTCTAGAGGCTAAGATTCCTGGGATATCATTGGTAGAATGTTTTCATCAACTCTGAGGCATACACACTATAGATGAGTCCCATCTATATAAACATGATGAGTTGCTCTCTTTCATGGAGTGGGGAAGGGATGGCCTCAATCCTAGGATAGTTCTAAGTAAGGAGTGACAACTTCCTGTAGGATGGTGGGAACTACCAGAGGGAAAGTTTTACTGACTGTGTTTGGAGTCAGTTATGAATCTTTCCTGTATTTTTGCGGTATATTTATGTTCTATGTCTTCTTAGCTTTGGTTGCTTCCAATAAAAAAAGGAAATATTTCTAAAGAAGAAAAAGATAAGCTATGTTCAAAACTTTTTAGGGTAAAATAAAATGAAGATAGTGATTATGGGAATTCTACTATGATATGAATTTGGGACCATGAGAGTTAAGCTGTTTGAGCCACACTTGATTGATTATTGATCTCTCTAAAGAAGTCCTAAATCTTCTCTCTTCATGCCTCCAAACATATGTACTTCCCCCTCAGCAAATACCCTTGTTTCCTATTTTGCTGAAAATAATAAATCATTCACTTCTAGCTCCTTCATCTCTCCTATTCCTCTCCTCAAAATCTCTCTATATTTTCATCATCACTTTTACTGCAGCCTCTAAGTTCTTACCAAAATTCATTCTGTACTCATTTTCTCGATACTATGCCCTCTTTCTTCCTGTGGTATCTTGGCCTAGCAATTATGCTTGGTCTCTGTCTATCTTTGTCTTTGTCTCTGTCTATGTCTCTGCCCTACTCCACCTCTTTCTCTTTTCCTCCCTCTCTCCCTTCCTCCTCCTCTCTCTTCCTTCCTGTTTCTCTCCTTTCCTTCCTCTCTCCTTTCTTTCCTCTCTCTCTCTCTCTCTCTCTCTCTCTCTCTCTCTCTCTCTCTCTCTCTCTCTCTCTCTCTCTCTCTCTCTCTTTGTGCCTCTTTGTCTCTCTCTCTTTTCCTCTCTCTATCCTTTTTTCTGCCTCTTCTTCTCTATGTCTCTTTCTCTGTCTCTTTCTATCTCTGTGTGCCTGTCTCTCTGTCTCTGTCTCTCTCTGTCCCATCTTCAATCTTATTTCCTACTGGTTCCTCTCTAGCTGCTTACAAGCATGCTCAGATTTACCCCATCCTTAAAAGACCTTCACTTTAGTCTGCCGCCCCCTCAAGCTGCCATCCTATATTTCTCCTCCATTTCACTGCCTAGAAAGAATAGTCTATACTTGTTGTCTCTACTTCCTCAACACCTACTCACATCTCAACCCCTTGCAATCTGGCATGCAACCCCACCACCCTCCTGAAACTGCTCTCTCTCCAAAGTTACCAATGTTAATAGTAACAGCTAACATTTAGACAGCATTTTAAGGTTTCCTGAGTGCTTTCCGCACAACAGCCTCATATGTAAATAGTATAAATTTTATCTCTAATTTGCAAGTAAGGAAGTTAAGGCTCCGAAAGGTTGAGGGACAGTGAATAAGTGTCTGATACAAGATTCAAACCTAAGTGCTTGATTTTATATTTGAAGTTTCTTCCACAGTGTCATGCTAACAAATAATTCTTTACTAAATTGAATATCTAGGGCAGCTAGGTGGTGAAGTGGATAGAGCACCAGCCCTGAAGTCAGGAGGACCTGAGTTCAAATCTGATCTCCAACACTTAACACTTCCTTGCTGTGTGACCCCGGGCAAATCATTTGACCCCAATTGCCACAGGAAAAAAAAAAAGATAGAAAAGTAAATTGAAATACCTTATCATAGTCTTCATTTTTATTTATTTTTTTTCTGAGTTACTGGTGTTAAGTGATGCCCAGGGTCACACAGACAATAAGTGTCAAATGTCTGAGGCTGGATTTCAACTCACATCCTCCTGAATGCAGGGCTGGTGCTCTATTCATTGCTTCACTTAGCTACCCCATCTTCACTTAAAAAATAAATTATTGTTATTTTGCCTCACAGTCTCTAACTCTGATCACCCACTCTCCCCAATGCTCTCTTCTCTCTTAACTTCCATGACAATATTGTTTTCTAGCCTTTCCCCTATTTATCAGATTACTCCTCCCAGTCTTTTGTGGACCATCATCTATTTCCTGCTCTTCTGGTAAAGGTGACTCCCTTATCCCCTGCCCTCCTTTCCATCCAGAGCTTTGGCCCAGGTTCTTTCTTTTATTCACTCTCTCTCTACTTTTCACAAAGATGATTTCAAACCTTTCCATGGGCTCAGACATTATCACTATGAAGATGATTACAAATCTACCTAACTAGCTCTAATCTCTCTCCTGAGTTATGCTTCTGAATCCCTCCCCGAATATCTTAAACTCTTCATGTTGAAAATGGCACTCATTATCTTCCCCTCTCAATCAAACAAATAAAGTATTTATTAAGTATTTACTATATGCCAGGCACTATATAAATGGCAGTGAAACAAATAGAATGGAAAAGAACCATTCCTTGCCCTTGAGAAGCTTATATTCTAGTGGGGAAGAGGAAGGAAATAAGCACTTACTTGGTGCCTTGTCTATGCCAGGCATTTTGCTAAGTGTCTTTGATTGTACAAATATTATCTCTTTTGATTCTCACAACAACCCATCAAGGTGGGTTCTATAATTATCTCCTTTTTATAGTCGAGAAAACTGAGGCAAACAAAGGTCAAGAGATTTTCTTAGGAGCATACAACTAGGAAGTGTTTAAGGCCAGATTTGACTTCAGCTCTTTCTGACTTCAGACCCAGTCCTCTATCCACTGAGATGCCAGCAGCCTCTGTTAGCATAAAAAAGGAGTCGAAAAGTAAGAGGGAAGGGAGATGGGGAAGGTTAAGAGATTGTCCTGAGTCATCAGATGGTCCAGGTTTAAACTGAGCATAGCTGACATGGATACTTTCTCAAATGCAGGTTCCAGGAAAGAATCACAGAAGGAAACTTTAGGGATAGAGGCATTGCCATTGTGTGATGACCATTGGTGGAGAGGTGAAACCCCTCTTCAAAATATCATTGTTTTTCTATTAAGAACATTTCTTATCCTTATATTTACTTAGATTTATAACCTCAAAATTCATAACCTCTTCTCTCCTTGCCTCCCCATTTTTATTCGTTGGTTCTATTTCTACAACATTTCTTGAAACTCCCTTTTCTCTATTCATGAAAATTGCCCTTATTCAGGCTCTTGTCAAATCTTGCCAAGACTATTTTATAAGTCTCCCACTTGATTTCATTGCTTTCAGTTTCTCCTCTCTTCTGGAGTCCATTTTCCACACAACTGTCAAAATAATCTTAAGGCACTGGTCTTAACCAGTGGTCACTGGTTAAATACTCTTAGTGGCTCCCTAGTGCATCGAAGATAAAGACAAAATTCCTCAGCTAGACATTTAGGCCTTATTCCATATTCTTCCCCTTCATGAGAGGACTAATTCCAGTCATCTTGATCTGTATCTTACCAATGGATCTAGATCTGAGGAGAAAATGAGACAAGTGACTTTGCACAGCCCTCCTTACTTTAAATCCAGTTCTTTTGCATGTCATGGTATCACCTCCCTGATGTCATGTTCATCTTTGAGAATGAAGGACAAACAATAACAATAATCCCCTTTATGAACCATATCTTCCAGATGGATGAGATTGCTGAATTCAACACTCCATTCTACCTCCAAATGTAACACTCTTAACATGATACCACACATTGGATCCACAGAGAGCCATATTAATTGCTAGGAATGTGGGCTGGGGGGATGTAATACCACAAGTATACAATCCAGAGGACAATCTCTGAACACTCTACTTAGTGTTGAATGTCTTGGATGATGAGCCCCCATCTATCCACCGAATACTTGACTGCTTGCCTAAGCCCAGTCTTCAGGAACAATAATTTTTGAATGTTTTAAAGGACATTTTTACATAAAAATATATTCATATAAATTTACATTTTTATAGTATATGTGTGTATATACACAGACAGATATGCATACTTTCTTCCTATCTAAATTCTAAGCTCTCTCTTTAAAGGCAGAGATTCTTATACCTCTTTCTATCTGACACTTTACAACATTTCCCAAAGCTGTGTTCAATAAAACATTAATATTTGTTGGTAATTAAAATAATAATTTTTAAATCATGAGAAGTGTTGCTTTTTTGAAATACAAATGAGGTACTACTGAATCGTTTTCACAGACTCTTTGGGAAAAAAAAATTAATATCAAGTCTGAAGTATTGTTTTAATTGCCATACCTCCCTCCCTCCAAATTCCCACTGAACGAAAATTTTTGTTCTTTCAATTCTCCCTCCTCCCTCCAACTTTCCTCATTCAAAATTCCTTCAAGAAGCTATCTTTTTCCATCTGGCTTTTCACCATTTAAATTCATCTTTTTTAGTCCCCACCTGTGTTGTCTGCTACCTGAAAGTCAACAAAACTCTTAATCAAAAAGATATACAGCAGCAGTAGGAGCTTCATTTGGCTCCTGTGTTAGATAGATTGTATTTTGCCAGAGAGAGTGCATGCAGGGAGAAGGAGAGGGCTAATGCAAAACAGTCATCAATTCAGTATCTCTCCATCCCTGCACAGAAGAGAATTCTCTCTGTGTCTCACTCCACAGAGTCAGCACTGTCTAAGCCTGCCCCAGTTCTAAGGATGTGATCCTTCTCTTTGTAGCCATTTTGGTAAACAGACATAGTCAGTCAGTAGCAGTGATGAATGCTGCATTGATTTTGTTCATTTTACCACCTGTGTACCTCTCAGAGGGAGGGTAAATGCTTACTTATGCTGGTATAGTTTTGTTACTCCCACTAGGGATATGTTTTGATTAACTGTTGTTACTACACAGTCTTTATTATATTTTTAAGAATGAATTCTGTCGAATCTCCATTATCTAGGATAAGGAAATAACAGCAGTTAGAATAGATGATTTAACGTTTATATAGCAGCCTTACAAAGGGCTTCAAATAAATTTTGCCATTTGATCCTCATACCTACCCCAGAGCATATGCAGTGTGAGTATTAATATTTGTATTTTGCAGATAGGGAAACTAGGACCAGGAAAGTGTCCTCATTAAGCCTATCAAGTAGCAGAGGCAGATTCAAATCTAAGTTTTCTAACTTGAAATACATGATTTTTTTTTTGTTACACTAAGTAGATAATTAAACATTTACTTTATGCCAGGCACTGTGATAAGAGTTAGATATATATAAATAAAAACTGACTAATAACCTGATGATAGAGACAACATGCAAACAAGTATGTACCTTCAAGTTATAGATAGGATGAATTGGAGACATACTGCCACATCTCAGAAAGAATGTCTCTTGTACTCCTACAAAGTTTCTTGACAGATATAGTCTACTTGTCTCTTGTTCCCAGGGTCTCTATATTTCTGGGATATGGAAGCTAAATAACTATAGACTCTGGCATAGCCTTAGGATGCATTTCTGTCTGTTATAATTGCTCTGTACTGTTTATCTCTGCCTCTGGAATGGAAACTAGTGTGGCAAGGATAAGAGAATTCAAGAGATAATTCCCCAATTTCACCTTAGTTTATAGTAGTCTCCTCCCTCTCTACATTCCTCATTATAGCAATTGACTCTGCCCACCTTCTGGGTAATGATGCTAATTAAATGGGAGAGGGGAAAGAATGGCCTAAAATCTGGTACCAAGAGAAAGCAAAAAGAACAGAGAGTTCTTGAGAAATTCAGAACGGGGTAACCAATCTTTGAGTAACCAGAACCTGATGGCCTACAGATGTCAGGAAGATACGGCAACTGAAGAACCCAATCTCTAGAGCCTTTATTTATTTATTTATTTTTCATTATAGGAAAGAAACCTGCTAATTAGGCAAAGCATGGTCCCTAGTACCCAGAAACCTTCACATTGCATTTTACTGTGATATCTGAGCAAGCAAAAGCCAGCAAGGCAGATTGGGGAACTGAATGAAAATCATGGACATAAAGGGAGAAAATTAAAAG
Source organism: Sminthopsis crassicaudata (assembly GCF_048593235.1). Taxonomy (NCBI): domain Eukaryota; kingdom Metazoa; phylum Chordata; class Mammalia; order Dasyuromorphia; family Dasyuridae; genus Sminthopsis; species Sminthopsis crassicaudata. The sequence continues at coordinate 67,441,238 of NC_133622.1, forward strand.
ATGGTCAATCCTGAGAGGAGCCCAGTATATAAAGGGGAAGTAAAACAGTGGGGAGGTAGAAGAAAGAGCCAGATAAAGCCGGATTTCCAGCAGGGTGAACTGTCAGTCAACTGGATAGAAAGGATGCATCATTTCAGGGTGACCTGATTCAGATATTAGGAAGGAGAGGGGGAGCGAGAGAGAGCACAATGACCTAACCTGAAGAAATTGTCCTTGTTAAGATGGCTGTTAGCAAGTCATAAAGATGCATGAAGCTATTTTATCTTTTGCTGGTTACTCCTCCTGACAAGATGCTAATAGTTCTGTGGCATTACAGCCTAACTTTGTAGTCTGATTCTTTGTAGCTTAACAAGACATATAGCTACAAAAGTAGCCCTCTGACTGGAAAGGGAAAATAGTCAGTCCTTCTCTCCCTTCTCTCTCTCACCTCTTCTCCCTGCTCGTGGGACCTGGGTCAAAATATAATGGAAAGAGCACTGGATTGGGGTATAGGACATCTGGGTCAAAAATCTTAACTCTGCTGCTTTCCTTCTGTTGCTTTATTCCTGCTTTCCTGTTTCCTCCTCTATAAAAGAGATGATGGGAGGACAGGGAAGTTTGGGACTAGATGCTAGTGCAGAGATTTATAAATTTATAAATCTTTCTCTTCTTGCTTTGGGATATGTGGGACTACTCCTTGGTCTGGGTCCTAAACTCATGCCTAGACTCTCTTTTTGGCTTCTTTCTCAAATGTTATTTTGTCACTCTGGACCCATTTCTGTCCTGAGACTTCTCCTCTCCTTCTGCAGAATTGCTATGCTGGGAAGCATCTCTAGCCATGCTTTACTTTGTTTATGGCTGGATTCTCTAGATTCCTCCTCTTCTTCACCTGCCATCTTCCATCCCATCTGTACATCCTTCCCTTCCTCCTCACCCTCTTTTCCAACTCATCTCTTTATATTGTCTTTCTCCATTAGATTTAATTTATTTTGAGGGCAGGGACCATTTTACTGGCTTGTATTCTTATCCCTAAAATTTAGCACATCACCTGGCACATAGTCTATGTTTAATAAATGCTTTATATTCTTCTATCTTTATGAATATGCTCACAAAAGAATGAGTATAATGTCCATGTGGTGTTAGAAAGCCATTGATATGAAAAATGGGGTCCCTGCAAGTTAACCTAAGGAGATACTAGTGGAGCTGTACTCTGGCAGATACCTAGGAACATTGATCTAGGCCTGGAAGGGACCTCCGAGGTCACTTATTCCAATCTCACAGATTAGGAAATTGAAGCCCTAATGGTTTTGACCTTCCCAAGATCACATAGATAGCAAGGATAAAGAATGGGAATCTCTCATTCTCTGTGGGAACCCTTGTTCCCCAACACCAAAGCTATGACTCTTTTCATTGTACCAATCAAGCAACAATCATTTATTAAATACCTACAATATGCTAGGCACTGTGCTAAGCAGTGGACCATCAGGTCCTATCAAGATAGGAAGATTCTAGTTATAGCCTATTAACGTCTTATATACCTTTCACTTGAGGATCAGCCTGATTAAGCCTGATTGGTCTCAGGATGATGATTCTTGGGGGGCCCCAATAACTCTTGAAAGCTATCTATTAAATCATTGAGAACCAGAGAAGCATGGTCTTATTGCTAAGGGCTACCTAGCCTTAGAGTAAAGGGGTTCAAATCCTACCTATTCCACTTTTTGGCTATGTTACTTGCCATGGGAAATTCTTCTCTTATGAAATTCAATGAAATAGAGTGAAAAGAGTACTAGGCTTGGAATCAGAAAGATGGAGTTCAAGTTTTGCCTGTTGTCCCCACTAACTCTGTGTTCATGGGTAATTCAATTAATTGGAGTCTCAGTTTCCTTCTTTTTAAAATGAGGCTAATAACAGTTAAAGATCCCTGGAAAATCTATTTTAAAACAAAACAAAACAAAATATTAGTAGAATGCAAGCTTCCTGAGGGCAGGGACTTCTTTCTTGTCTGGATATCCCCAGTGCCCAATAATAACTCTAAGGTACTACATCACACCTCTCAGATTGGCTAAGATGACAGGAAAAGAAAATGACAAATGTTGGAGGGGATGTGGGAAAACTGGACATTATTGGTAGAGACATGAAATGATCCAATTATTCCAGACGGCAATTTAGAACTATGTCCAGAAGGCTTCAAACTATACATATCCTTCAAGCCAGCAGTGCCACTACTGTGTATCCCAAAGAAATCATGAAAGAGGAAAAGGACCCGCATGTACAAAAATGTTTGTGGCAGCTCTTTTTGTAGTGGCAAAGAACTGGAAAATTAGCAGATGCCCATCAACCGGGGAATGGCTGAATAAGTTATGGTATATTAAAGTAATGGAATATTATTATTCTATAAAAACTTATGAACAAGCTGGTTTTGAAAAAGCCTGGAAAGATTTACATGAACTGATGCTAAGCAAAACAATCAGAACCAGGAATACATTGTATACAGTAATAGCAAGATTATGCAATAATCAACTATGACAGACTTGGTTCTTCTCAGCAGTTCAGTGATCCAAGGCAATCCCAATAAACATTGGATGGAAAACTCCAACTATACCCAAAGAGAGAATTATGGAGCCTGAAAATAAATCAATACATGCTCGGTTCACTTTTTTCTCTTCTGTTTTTCTTCTCTCTTGTGGTTTTCCCCTTTTGCTCAGATTTTTCTCTCCCAACATGATTTATAAGGAAATATGTAAAGAAAAATAATGTATATGTATAACCAAAAAAAAAAATGTTGTTTTTTATGTGTAATGAAGGAAAATTTTAAAAAATTAAAAATAAATACTTGCTGAATTTTAATTATGAAATCAAGTTATTTCATGCTAATAATGATAATAATAATAATTTATGCAATGCTATCATTTGCAAAACACTTTACAAATACTATCTCATTTGGTCTTCACAATACCCCTAAGAAGTAGGGACTATTACTATCTTCATTTCATAGATGAGAAAGGAGAGGCAAGATCATATAGTAATATGTGTCTAAGAATGGATCTAAACTCAAGTTTTCCAAATTTCAGGTCTAGCACTTTATACACCACATAGATACAATGCTATTAGACAACTTTCTAAACCCATACATTAGAGTCTCTAATCTGCCTTTACAAATTTCTACCAGACATATATTCTCCATACCAATAAATTTACAGATCTCTGAAGTTACAAAATACTCTAACCATTATTTTAATTGCTCATTTCCCTTTGATTGTATTTGGCTATAATTGAGACATATTTCTATATGTCCTTATATCATTATATCTTACATTGTCAGGTGTAAATTCTAATGTCCATGTTGTGGAGATTTGTTGTTGTTGTTCAATCTTTGTTCAATCTGATTCTTCACGACCCCATTTGGGGTTTCCTTGGCAAAGATATTGAAATGATTTGTCATTTCCTTTTTTAGCTCATTTTACAGATGAGAAAATTGAGGCAAGTAGGGTTGAGTGACTTGCCCAGAATCACGTGGCTAAAAAGTATCTGCAGTCAAATTTGAATTTGAAATCAGGTCTTCCTGATTTAAGGCTTAGCATTCTATCCACTGGCCCACCTAGCTTTCCCATAGTAGAGATACATAGAATTTATTTTCTAACATTCCAGCATATCCCACTTAATTTCTCTTTGGAGAGTGATGAATATAGAAGTCTAGGGTTAAAAATATTCTAGAGCTAGTATTCTGTACTGTGCTTGGCAATCCCATGCTGTTATTCCTCATATGTGGCAAATTCAAGGCCAAGATTCTCTTCAGAAGGATAGTGGGGAAGCTTACTGTTTTTTCATGATGATTCAGGAAGCCTCAGCCTTGAGTAAAAATAACAATAATAATAATAAGTACAATACTATATTATAAGTAACATCTATTTAGCACTTTTAGGTATATAACGTTTTTAAAATGCGTCCCTTACTTCATTCTTATGTCTGAAGAATATAATGCAATTATTATTATTATCAGTCCCATTTCACTGATGAAAAAATGGAGACCAAGAGAAGATTAATCAGGTGCAGTTCTCTTTTCACCATCCACACTGCTTACCTCACTGGTCCCCAACAACTGATTCCCTCATCACAATGGTAGAAATTCTTATTTAGTTAAAAGACATAGGTTCAAATGTGATTAACACTCTCTTATCACTATGCTTCTCCTGCTTACATACTCTGTAGTTTCTTGAACAGATTACCAAGATTTAGGTCACCTTGTTTTTCTTGTATATAACCCTTCTCAGAAAACAATGGAAGATTCTACATTTGCTTTCTGATTCACAGTCTAATCCTCAGCTTCTCTTGCCTTTTTATGCCCTGAATTTTCTCCTCTCTACTCAGTCCTTTCAAGTCCTTATAATCAAGTCTTTCTATGCTACACTCAGACTTACTTTTTCTTTGCCCACAGATTCACTCCATATTTATTTTAAAACTCCCAACATGCAACACAAACATTAGCTCTCTGTCTGTAATCATATTTTCCTTTTCCCAGGGAGAATTTCCAGGCTTCCAAATGACCTGTTATGTATCTGAGGTTCTTTCCTGACATCCTTCAAAAGGCTCAGAGAATCACAAGCACCCTCCCTTCTCCTGCTACCTCAGATATACAGCTGTATCTCTTTTTTCTGAATGACCCTTATAACATCCTGAAATTCTGATGATGTGAACAAGAAGAAAGCATCAGAATGTAAGAACCATATGTGTCAATGGCATGACATCATTGGCTAGTCCAAATGATAACATGAATGTAGAATGCATTAAAGGCAGATTAATAGAGGTTTCATTAAGAGAACAGAAAGTTATAATGGCCAGTGGGGTCATGCGGGTGAAAAAAGTCTGAGGAAGAAGTTGACTTAGGCTCAGAATTGATTGGAGAAGCATTGGTAGATTAAACTATTTGCTATATACCCTATATTTATCACTTATATTTATTACTAGAGTGTTTGTTACAGTAAATATTCAGTTGGTTATGTAGGGGAATTCTAACAAGGCGTTTCTTTCTCCTTAACCCACACTTGAATGGTCTGAGTCTACCACCAGGAGTTTACTTACAGTGAGCCAAATTTTATAATACCAACGATGTTCTAATAACATATAAACAGTACATTTTTTGTTTTATAAGAATATAGGCATATGAGTGTAAATTAGTAAAGTTTTCTTAAATATTAAATATGTGCCAGATACTATGCTATCTGTACAATATGAGATCCCTGACCTCAAAAAACATTAAATTCTAATGGAGGAGGAGCAGCTAGGTGGTGCAATGAATATAACACCAGGTCTGGAGTCAGGAGCATCTGAGTTAAAATTTGGCCTCACACAGTTAGTTATTAGCTGTGTAACCCTGGGCAGATCACAACTCCAATTGTCTCCCTAAAAAAATTCTAATGGGAAAAAAACCCAAAAAGGTGAGCTAGAAAATGGGGAGGTAAGAAAAGGTATCCAGGTAGAATGGAAGGTGGTAGGCAGGTAAAAAGAAAGAAGAATTTGGAAAGACTTAGGAATAAGTGAGACCTTTTCTATAATTGTAGTCCTGGGAGGAAGTCACCAGAGGACAAGGGCTATGGGGCAGAGGATTTGTTTAGGAGTGGCAAGGTGACATTTGAGAAAAAGGATATCTAAAGAGAGAGTCTAGACATCACTTTAGGTACCTAGCAAGTGTTTTGGGGCTTAAAAGATGAGCCTTTCCTAAACCTGTATAGCAAATGTCAAATTGTTTACCTTTTCAAATAGGAAGGAGGGCTGGGGAGGGAAGAAGGAAGAGAATTTGGAACTCAACATTTAAAAAATAATGTTAAAAAGTGTTTTTACATATATCTTGAGGAAAATAAAATATTATATAATTTTTTTGAAAAAAAAAGAAAGAAAAAGAGTCTTCTTGTTATTTTCAATATCAGAAACTTAAATAGGAGTTAATGAAGTGAAATATTTAATTAAAACATCTCTCTCCAAATTTATTTATTTATTTTTGCTAAGGCAGTTGGGGTTAAGTGACTTGCCCAGAGTCACACAGCTAAAAAGAGTTAAGTGTCTAAGGTCAAATTTGAACTCAGGTCCTCCTCACTTCAGGACTGGGGCTCTATCCACTGTGCTACCTAGCTGCTCCTCTCTTGAAATTTATTAATGATCTCTTGAGTGCTAAATTTAATGACCTTTTCTCAATCATTATCTTTTCTGCATTCTGACGCTGTACATCTCCTTTCTCTTCTGGATAATCTTTTCCCTCCAGGTTATTAAATGAGATATTTGTAAAGTACTTTGCAAAGTATCTGATACATAATAAGCACTTAATACATGCTCATTCTCTTCCTCTTTCCACTTTTCCTGATGTTTCTTTCCTTGGTTCTGCTAACTGTATAATTTATTCTTTCTCTGTTTTCTTTGCTGGATTTTCATCCATTTTATCCTTACTATCCATAGGTGTCTGCCAGGGCTCTGTCTTGGTCCCTCTTCTTTCTTTATAAATTTTCACTTGTTGATTTCATTTTCCATTGATTTAACTCTAATTTTTATGTAAATTATTCTCAGATCTATCTGCCCATTCCTAAATTCTTTTCTGACTTCCAGTATCCATTTGGGACTGCTTACTGGACAGCTCAAACTGAATAACCTGCAGACATCTTAAATTCATGTTCAAAACTGAACTCATTATTTTTCCCCCAACCCCTTCCCTCTTTTAATTTTTCTATTACTATCAAAAGTGCCACTATCTTCCCAATTACCGAAGGCTTACAATCTGGACTCCTCACTCTCCTCACCCTCTCAGATTTCTCTCTTCTTCCTTATCCCTGCTAATGGCCAATCATTTGACAAATTCCAGTATTTTTACCTTCGTGGTATCTTTTGTATATGCTACCTTTTTTTCTTTGACATTGCCACCAATGCAGGCCCTCATCAACTGGACTATTACAATAGCCTGTTGATTGCTCTTTCTGCCTCAACTTTCTCCCCACTCCAAATCAGCCCCAATTCAGCTGTCAGTTTGATTCCTAAAGTACAGCTCTAACCATGGTACCTCCTCTCATCTCCATTCACGAAACTTCTCATGACTTATTTTGGTTTTTAATGCTTTTCAGTCTTCTTGCTTCCTTTCACCTTCAATCTGGTCCAAAGATACCAATATCTTTTCCTTGTTTCCTGCTTTTATTAGAGCAATATAGCACAGTGGAAAAAGCATTGACTCTGGGGTCGGAAGATGGGTTCAGATACTACCTAAGACACTATATATGAGATTTCTGAACTTTGATCTTCCTGGCCTTAGTTTTTTCCTTACATTTTTAAATTTAAATTTTATTTCAATTTTAATTAAAAATTTTAATTCTCAAGCATTTATTTTTGCCACCTTTACAAAGTTTTACTGATGCTTTTTTTTTTAAACACATTACTTTTAGATGACATTCTCTTTTGTAACAAAGCAAAACAAACAACACATTGGCCCTGCCTGACAGTGTATTCCTCATTTCTTGCCCTTAGTCCACCACTTCTTTCCTGCGAGGGAGGTTTGCTTCATCCCACATGACAACTTGTTGAGGAGATTATAAAGGAAAGTCATTCTTCAAGTCAAGAGTGAGACTAGCTGTTCCCTGACATCTCTTCCAACTCTGAGATCTGTGATTTTGTGATTCTGTGATTTTATCCTGTCTGGACTTTGTTTAAAAACAACAGTGTTATATTCTAAGCAGGACTCTTCATCTGAGTATTATTCACTGCCCAGAATATATCCAGAAAATCTGCTCATGTAGTCAGTCCTTTTGGCTCACTTGCCAACTGAGGTTAGTTTGATGAAGCATTGCTAGAGTCGAAAAGCACTGAAATCACTCTCGGTGATGTACCCTGATCTCCTGGGCAGGGGAACTGTAGCCTGTGCTAAGTGGGAGTATGCTGCCAGTTCGTTACCACTTGCAGTTTCTCGCCTCTCTTCCAGCACTTTTCAATTTGAAATGACCTTCCGGATTCCCTCACATCTATTGATTTCTTTCTTTCTTTTTTTTTTTTTTGTCAGCCCACAGATCAGTTCTGATGAAATGATACTGCCACCAGCCCCTTGATACTTCTTGCTCAGTGGAGAGTAAAGACCCCAGCCAAACCTTGCTCAAGTACAAGAAATCTTCAGAGGATCTCAGATCTGATGATACAGGGTCTCAAGTGAGACATTCCTTTCAATCTTTCCAGGAAAAGAGAGCCAGCTCCATCTCTGTTTACTTAGTTTTGTTATGGGAACCTGAATTAGGGTAGTGGCTAAGTAAAAGTTGAGGAGCTTCCTGCCAGCTCTAAGTGGGACTTGACTGAGTTGTAGCCCCCAGGGCATTAGGGCAGCTGAAGTGGAGAAAGGATGTCTGGGGTCCTCCCACATCTTTAAAGAAAAACCGGAAGCTGGCATTTGGATGGCTGGCTTCTTACTCTCCTCTTTTCTCTGGTTATCTAATATCCTGAGATGAGTGTTTACATAACAAAGAAGAATGATTGGCCCATTCTCTGACTGGGATGAGAGTTTAGTAGATCTGCTAATAGTGTGATTCTCTAGTCCTATGTTGACCAGTAATGGGATTAGTTTTACAGCCGGGGTAGGGAACCTTTTTTCTGGAAGGGCCATTTGGATATTTATAACATCTTCTGGAGACTATACCAAATTATCAATTTATAAAACTCAAGCAATGAGAAATTGTTGTACCTATCTTTCAGCTCATCATTGCCTGTGGTTGTTTTAGCCTTATATGGCTCCTGCTTTATAGCCATAGCAGGGACGTTGTAGTTAGAAGGGTCTGATCAAAGGAGGCAAGGTATGGGAAAGTTTTGCAAACCTTAAAATGCTATGCAAATAATGTCAAGTTAATTTGTCCCCAAGGGCCACAAGATCAGGCCCCATTTCTCCTTACCTCTTGCTCATTCATACTATTGCAAAAGACTGCTAACTGAATTCTCTGCCACAAGTCTCTCCTCCTGTTCATTTTCCATTGTGCCTGTGATGTCCCAAAGTGCAGTGCTGACCACATCTTCCCCCTAGTCAATCAACCTGTTGTTTTTTTAACCTTGAAAGTCAGATAATTTGAATTTGTCATTTGAGAGATTTGGAGTGCTTGGTGACTAGAATTCAAATCTTCTAAATACATCATTCCTCATTATGGAGCCCAGCCATACTTGCTACATGTGATTCATCTTTGTCTTCAATTCTTTAAAAAAATCAATTTAAACCTTGTCTCTTGTAGAAACTTTCATAGCTGCAGGAGCCTGCAGGTTACTTTTCACCTATATTAGGTACTTTATAAGTACTGATTTGTGCAAATGCCATAACTCCTATTAAAATGTAAACTCTGAGGACAGATACTATTTTTGTTTTATATTTTATAAATTCAGTGACACATAACATAGTAAAAAACTTAATAAATGTTTATGGATTTAATGACTGGGAGCATTTATTAAACACTTATTTTGTGCCAAATATTGTGCAAAGAGCAATGATAAGAGCTGACAGACCCTGCCCTCAAGGAACTTTTATTCTAACTCTTCTGGCAAAACTTTTAGGGGAGGGGTGATCAGGGAAGAAAGTTATTGTCCTGAAGGCTACAAGTTGCAAAGATGGTGCTGAGGAGACTCATTGAGCAGTTCATTAACATACTCTTTTCAAAGGCTCCAGAAAATGGTGATTTAATTACAATTCTCAGAAAAAGAGATGGAAAGTTAGGAGTGGGTGAGAGAGAGAAGAAGGTTCAGGAGAGGCCACAGGGCAGGAAATGGCTAAGGTGAAGATGAGAATTTTTGACTCCAGGGAATGATTGATTAGCTATTAATTTTAAATGGTAAACAATCTCAGCCTTAATTCTGGGATGCAGAGAAACATTTAAATAATCTTCATACCCTCTTAGATCCAGCTGCAGCTTCTTGCTTTTTCAAGTTTTAGACACAATTGCAAATTGCTTTGCTCTAAGTTTCAAAGCTACCACTGAAAATGATTGCAGGAGATGTATGAGTCACACAGTGGATATTCTGGGTTATGAGCTCATTTGCACCCGAATCACTGCACCTATTGCTACCCTCCTCTTCCCTCACCAGCTGGTTGTTTGGAGAACTTTGTATAGTTGCTTCTGGTTGTTAAACAAAAGCTGATGGCTTATTTTCTTATGCTGTTGGGGACTGTCCAGTATGTCTATGTAGATAAATGCTGGATGCTGGGAACTTCATAAACTGGTCTGGGATGCCACCCAGCAGGAGAAGGGTACAATTCACCTGACAAAGTCCAAGGTAGATTATTGCAGAAAGAGAATTTCCAGAAGTCTTAATATTTATTGGGGGAAGTTAAGGAAAAGTGACTTACCTAGAGAGGAGGATCTTGGGAAATTGGAATATAATTCCACCGCAGAGTTGTTTAAATGGATTAAATAGGAGACCATGTAGATTTATATCTAGAAGGGATCAATTAGTTCAAGCCCTTCAATTTACAGATGAGAAAATGGAGGCTATTTACAAGTAACAGAGAGTCAAGATTTAACCCTAGTTTTTTGAATGCACATTGACTATGACTTCCAACAAATAATGCTGATCTCAGATTTATTTTCTGAGTTTTAGCCAATCCTTTATTACCCAAAGAGAAGGGTAAAGTACTTGGCCTGTGCCTAACACTTCTGCATCCCCTCTGATGCCACATGGATGGTACTCTTTTTGATATTTTGAATTCTGATAAACCTATGTGGAGATTTCCTTCAATGGTGCAGATCCCAAATCATTCATTGCCTGTCCTTTCTGTGGGACCTCACTCATGACACCTGTAAATCCTCCACAAGAGATCGCAAATCATTCATTGCTTGTCCATTCTGGCAAACTTTACACAATGTCCTTCTGATGTTGAGTGAGAACCAATAGCACATTTTACCTGTCTATCTATTGTCCCTTGGTCTTATTACAAGATCATGGCCTTCAAAGGGACCCACATGGGCAAAAATGTTCGTGGCAGCCCTTTTTGTAGTAGTTAGAAACTGGAAACTGTGTGGATGCCCATCAGCTGGAGGATGGCTGAATAAGTTATGCTGTATGAATGCTATGGAATATTATTGTTTTGTAAGAAATGATCAGCAGGATGATTTCAGAAGAGGCCTAGAGAGATTTACAGGAACTGATGCCGGGTAAAATGGGCAGAAGCAGGAGATCCTTGTACACTTTAACAACAATACTATATGATGGTCAGTTCTGATGGATGTGGCTCTCTTCAACCATGAGATGATTTAACCTAGCTCCAATTGTTCAATAACAAAGAGAATCAGCTACATTCAGAGAGAGAACTATGGGAAATGAGTGTGGACCACAACATAGCATTTCCACTCTTTCTGCTATTGTTTGCTTGCATTTTTGTTTTCCTTCTCAGGTTTTATATTTTCTTTCTAGATCCGATTTTTCTTGTGCAGCAAGAAAACTGTATAAATATGTATACATGTATTGTATTCAATATATACTTTAACATATTTAACATGTATTGGTCTACCTGCCATCTAGGGGAGGGGGTGGAGGGAAGGAGGGGAAAAGTTGGAATAGAAGGTTTTGTAAGGGTCAATCTTGAAAAATTACCCATGCATATGTTTTTGTAAATAAAAAGTAATAATAATAATAATAATAATAATTTTTAAAAGACTATGCTCTCTTCCTTTTCTGGTCATAGATTTCTTTGGTTATTTATGCTTTTTTTTCCTTGAAGGGCTGCTTTTTTGATTTGTTTTTTGGCAACATGTTGTAGTCTGTTCACAGTAAGAAATAACTTTGACCTTCCATAAAAATCCAATAAGACACTCAAACAGAAATAAACTATCCTCATCTAAGGCATTCATCACTATTATGAAGAATGTCCAATACAAAATTCAAGTATGATAAGGATTCCCTATAAGCCATGAGTTTTTCAGATACAGCTGTTTGTGGATAGTATTGTGCTAATTACATGAAATCCTGGAATAGTATAGATCCTCCTAAAGGAGATCTGTAGTCACTCAAGTGATAACTGGGAGGTGAAATGAATAGCATGCCAGATCTGAGAATTCAAATCCAGCCTGCTAACTGTGTGACCCTGGTCAAGTCACTTATCCCTGTTTAGTTTATTTTTTTCATCTATAAAATAAGGTGGAGAAGGAAATGCCAAAAATATCCTAGTATTTTTTGCCAAGAAAACCCTAAACAAGATCACAAAGAAATGGATGTGACTGAAACAACTGAATATCAAATGATGCACACATCTCCTGAATACTTCACTACCGATTTGTGGATCGATTATAAGTGATTGATATCAGTGATGAATCAAATGCCTCCTACTTGTAAAGATTTCTTATATCATGGGTAGATTCTTCCTTGAATATTTTGAGGGCTTATTTAAATTTGTTAATATTATTTTAGCATTAATTTAACATTAATTAATATTGTTTTTGATAATAAATATTAACAAATTTAAAATAATTTTAATATTAATATTAAGATATTTACATTTTTCTATTTATACTGATGGACATGAAAAAATATTAAAATTGGTTGGTTGTTAGGGTGATATGAAAAAAAATCCCATATCTTCCATATTCTTTGGCAGTGTTCTATTTGCTGTGATATTAATTATTTATTACAATACACATAGTATAATTGAAATAGTATTAAGTTTCGAATAAGGAGACCTAGTTGTGAATTCTGGCTTTGTTACCCAATAGTTGTGTGAGTGAATAACTTTTCTTCTTTGGGCCTCAGTTTCCTCATCTGTAAAAGGAAAAAATTGGAGTAGATGATGTTAAAGATGTCATCATTTCCTACTCTAAATCCATGATTCTATATATGATAGGAGTCCTATCATGCACATATGATTTAGGGTGTAGTGTGCCTTTGGGCTTTCAAAGATATTATTCCTTCCAGCTGCCTGTAGTTTCCCCTCTCACTCTTGATTTCCTGAGCTGCACACATTTTCCTCCTGCTTTGGGTTAAGTAGAGTCAAATTGGTTTAGTTTTTGGAGTCATTCATTTGAGGAGTCACTCTTTGAGGGCCATGAGGAGTCAGTGATCCAACCTTCTCCCTGTTATCTGTTTACAGTTTTCTGGGCAGTGCTGGTTGCTGATCTCACTTTGCTGGCTAGCAGTATAATTGAAAAAAGACAAAAGCCAAAGTTTAAGCAATCTGTTTCTCTAGGATTATTCCAGAGGGTTCTGACAAATTGCTCCTAATTCCACATTAGGATTGATTTGAGATGAAAAAGTGATTCATCAAATTTCTAATTTTTTAAAAAGATTCCATCCTGGCTCATGAGAATTGTCAGGATTATGATGGGAAGGCATGGGGCAATCTATCAAAAGTTTCTCTTTGAGTTGGTTATCTGGGAACAGAATGCACTTTCTCCGAGGAACAATATTATAAGTAATGATTAAGTTCCCAGACTAGCCCATTAAACTAACCAAATATAAACACAATGTAGATGGGATCTGATACTTCTGTCAGGAAAAGTAGTAGAAAATGGCACTGTCACAATTCAAGACTGTGGTTATTGCACAAAACAAGGAGACAGTGTACTTGAATAAGAAGCATTTAAAAAATTACTATTAATAGCTGGTACTTGAGGAAAAGTATAGATTTAATTAGAAGAAAATGAGAATGTAGAATTATTGTAGAGATTTTTAAAAAGTATTTCTAGGTCCTTTCAAAGGATTTAGATGTTGATGCCAGTGATTCCAAGAGCAATTATTTTAAATTTCACTTCCAATTTATAATTTCCTTTTATTTGACATAAGTATAATTCTAGCTTTTACCATGCTTATCCATCACAAAGGGTCATTTTCTCCTGTTTTGGCTTGCAGATAGAAGAAAGAAAAGGAGGGAAAAGTGAAGAGAGACACTGTTGCAGTTGAGCAAGACTTGTATAAGAAAGCCTGCACAAAGAGGTCTAGAGGATATGAATGAGATTGCCTAAGGCAGAGTCATCTGGACTGTGTGTAAGGGATGGGGGCAGCAGGTGGCACAGTGAATAGAGAAAGACCTCATACACTGACTAGCTGTGTGACCCTGGGCAAGTCATTTCATCCTGTGTGCCTCAGTTTCCTCATCTGGAAAATGAGCTGCAGAAGGAAATGGCAGACCACTCCAGTATCTCTGCCCAAGAAAACCCCAAATGGGGTGATGAAAAGTTTGCCATAACTGGAAACACTTGGATACACTAGTGTGAGTGATGGAGGAATGAACAGAGAAGTGGAGCATGGACTCTGGATGATTTTCCAAGCTATGAGTAGCCCATCGATGGCTATGAGCTGAGGTGAGCCTGAGGTCTGAATTTTTGCTGTCAAAGCAAGGTGATCTAAGCTGCAGTGTGGGACTGTCTTCATTTATTTCCTAATATATTCTGAAGCTGCCAGAGTGCAGCCTACATTCTGGGAAGAATCCATTTTTAAAAGCAGAAGAAACCCTTATATAAAGGATAATATACCATAACCCCACTTTTTTTTTTCTGATGTAGTGAGGCAGTGTTTTTCTTTGAAGTATATTATAATAACTTGGCACCCCTTACTTGTTAAGCCCCTTACTACTTGTTAAGAGCTCAGAATCACAAATTTTAAGAGGTAGGAGAAACCTGATTCCTGGAACCTATGCATCCTTAACACAGTGCAATATTACATTAGTTTTCTTGACTACTGCATCTTGCTTACTGAGTAAATCACATTGAGCGCAGTCCACTAAAACCCCTAGATCTTTTTCAGAAAATTTGTCTAGTCATGTATCCTTTGTGCAGTATTTATAAGGTTGATTTTTATACTAAAAATTCAAGACTATTAAATTTTATCTTAGGACACAATGCTTAAAATGCGGCAGCCCTTTTCATAGTGGCCAGAAACTGGAAACTAAGTGAATGCCCATCAGTTGGGGAATGGCTGAATAAATTGTAGAATATGAATATTATGGAATATTATTGTTCTGTAGGAAATGACCAACAGGATGATTTCAGAAAGGCCTGGAGAGATTTACATGAACTGATACTGAGTGAAATGAGCAGGACCAGGAGATCACTGTACACAACATCAATATTATAGTACAATCAATTCTGATGGACGTGGCCCGCTTCAACGAGATGATTGATGCCAGTTCCAATGATCTTGTGATGAAGAGAGCCATGTATACCCAGAGAGAGCTGTGGGAACCGAGTGTGGATCACAACATAACATTCTCACTCTTTTTGTTGTTGTTTGCTTGCATTTTGTTTTCTTATTCATTTATTTTTTTTAAAATCTGATTTCTCTTGTGCAGCAAGAGAATTGTATACATTTGTTTATACATATTGGATTTAACATGTATAACATATATTGAATTGCTTGCCATCTAGGGAAGGGGGTGAGAGGAAGGAGGGGAAATTCTGAAACACAAGGCTATGCAAGGGTCAATGTTGTCAAATTGTGCATATGTTTTGAAAATAAAAAGGCTTTATTAAAAAAAAATACAATGCTGAGTCTATCATGATTATTTTGGATCCTGATTCTGGCATCCAGTCTACTGACTCATTATTTTTCTTTTCTTTTTGCAACCTATATGAGAAGCCTTATTGTGTGGGATCCCTCCAGCCCTCATTCTCAGCCTGTGATTCTAAGGTAATAGTTGTTTTCTCAAAATTGTTCTAAGAATACTTATGAAAAACCAGACCATACTAGCCTCCCATCCAGATTAAAGCTATCTGTATCAAAGTTTTCTCTGGGTACTGTGGGCAAGGCCAAGCTACCTAAAACACCAGTCGCAGGTTCAGAAAGATAGTCCTTGGTGTACCCTTTAGTAATCTACTAATCAATCAGTAATCTAAAATATCCAAGGATAGAAAAAAATGGAACTTTGTTGATAACTATGTCAGAAATAAGAGTTTTTGTGTCTATGTTCAATTATAACCCAAGTTCAAATCACCCTCCCACCAGATTCACACTTTTATCCTTCTCTGCATGCTGGTACTTTCAAATGGTGTGTTGATGGCTGGTGTGGGACTATGAAACCTATAGGAATGGAGTAACATTTTTTTAGATTGTAAACTCTTTGAGGGTACAGTTCTTTTGTTTGTTTGATCTCCAGTGCTTACTTAGCATAATACTCGGGTGGCTTTAACACATCTTGATAGACTCTTCTTAAATACTTATATGTTTTTCAGTGGACTATGATTTTTAGTGATCTAGTGGTAGTGCTTCCCATAGCTATTCTTTTGGAGAGCATTTGGTATTATATGTTACCTAGGACAGCTTAGTTGCTATTAGGATGGGTGTGTGTGTATATATATATATATATATATATATATATATATATATATATATATATATATATATATATATATATATATATATATATAGAGAGAGAGAGAGAGAGAGAGAGAGAGAGAGAGAGAGAGAGAGAGAGAGAGAGAGAGAGAGAGAGAGAGAGATTCACTAGTGAGCAGGTCAGGAGTCAGTGTGCAGTTGGCAAGAAGCAGGCACAGGATGTGTCCACAAGTTGGTTGCTTGTAACTCAGAGAATGACTCAATAGCATGAAAATAGTTTTGCTAGAATTTTAAAATGTAAGCCTTCTGGTCTAATTGTTCCATTTTATGGCAGAAACATTTGTAGTTGTTTTTAACTTTGGAGATCTAAGCTTGCCTTCACTTCTGTATCTATGGGCTATCTCAGTGTAAGCAATGGTCGTATTGTTCAAGGGGGTGCTCGTAAGCAACTGTTGAACAGTTATAGCTTAGGATAAATCTCTCAACATTAGAGCAGCCTTATAGTAGATATTTGGCATGCTCCTGGAGCCTCTCCTAAAGCTTTTTAAAGAAATTAAATTAAATTTTTATTATTTTATAAGCATTTATTTTTCTCTCTCTCCCATGCCACTCCACACACACACACACACACACACACACACACATACACAAAGAAATATAGAATCCTTGTAACATTTGCATAGTCAAGCAAATATTCAAAAATGTACCTCGTTCTACATCTAATGTCCATTGCATCTTTGTCAGGAAGTGGGTAATAATAGCCTTTATCATTCATCCTCTGGATTCAGAATTGATCATTTTGATGGTTAGAGAGAAGTCTTTCAAATGAGATAATGCTATAAAGTTCTAGATATGTGAAGCACTTTTTTTTTGCTCCCCAGTTATACATCAAGAAAATTTTAGCATTCCAAATTATTCTCCCTCTCTCCCTCCCCTCTCCTCTTTTAAAGATAATAGACAGTTTGATACAGTTTATGCTTGTGCTATCATATAAAACATATTTTCATATTAATCACAGCTGTGAAAGAAGAAAGAGATCAAAAAAGACAAAAACATGAGAAAATAAAGTGAAGAAAATATGCTTTGATCTGCATTTAGTGTTCGTCAGTTCTTTATCTGCATATACATTTTCCTTCATGAGTCCTTTGTACTTTCCTTGAATCATTGTATTGTTGAGAAGAGTTGGATCTGTCATAGCTGATCACACAATGTCACTGTTACTATGTGCAATTTTTCTGGTTTTTATTCATTTCACTTTGTTCATACAAGTCTTTCCAGAATTTTCTGAAACCTGCCTGTTAATCATTTCTTATTGTACAATAGTATTCTTTATACCATGGCTTGTTCAGCTATTCCTTAATTAATGGCATATGAAGCACTTTAGAACATTATCTTATTTGATAGGGTAACTCTAGTTGTTAGGTGCTATTATTATCCCTATTTATAGAGAATTTAAATTATTTGTATAGGTTTACAAAGCTAGTACATATCTGGAGCAAGATGTAACTCTAGGTCCAGCATCCTATCCTCTGTGCTGTTTTGTTGGTTTCCCTAAATCCTGTCTTCCCTTCATTCTTCTGGTAAAATTATATTCATTACATTCATTTACCTTAATTTGTTCACACTAATTGATGGGTACTTCCTTAATTTTAAATTCCTTGCCTCTACCACAAAAGGTTGCTGTAAATATTGTACTTATACACCTTTTCCCACTTCCTTTATCCCTTTTTTTCCTCTCTTAAGAATGTAAAACTTGATGAAGGTCTTTTGAGATACCTTATTTTCTGTCTTAAGATTCCTTGGGATGGTGTATAGACCTATAGCAAATCATGCTGTGTACCCTCCTGAAATTTTTTGTACAAGTGACATAAAGCAGGACAGAACTAGGGAAAGAGTCGTTCATTTGGACTTAGCATCTCTGAGTTCAAATCCCAGCTCTTCTGCTTACTATGTGTATAACCTGAGAAAAGTCAACAAACATTTCAAGTCTTCAACTTCTTCAATTGGAAAATTAAAGGACTGGTTTAAATGATCTTTTAAGCTCTTTCTGGGTCTAGAGACCTGTTGAAGATCTTAGCTTAAAAAGGCCAAGGTCTCCCCTTGCATCCAGGACCATCTCCAGTTGCCCTATTGGACTATTGGACTTATATAGTCCTGGCAGGAAAGTGAGGCAGGTGACCTTGCACAGCTCCTTCATTTAAATCCAATTCACTTGCATGTCACAGCATCACCTCCCAGATGTCACGGTCCTCTTTGAGAACAAAGGACAAACAATACCAAGGATCTAGAGCCTCAGATCCTATGAGTCAAATTAAAATGAATATTGTGCTTAACTTTGAAGATGAAAAGAAAGCACCAAGAACAATAATGAAGCCTGAGGGTTTTGTGGGAAGAAAGGCCACCCAAGAGAGAGCAGCATAAAATACACCAGACTTGGAGTCAGGAGGCCTAAGCTCCACTTAACCACTTATATAACTGTGAACAGATCACCTTCCTTCTCTGGGCCTTAGTTTTCTCATCTGTAAAATGGGTGAGTACTATCTACTTCATAGATTTCTGGTAAGAATGGCAAATTTGTCAACCACAAAGGGGTATTTAATATGAGTTGTTAGTATTAACTTTTTTTCTTCTGATCTTTGGTATTTGAATCTCTTCTCTGACTAATTTCTAGAAATATCTTGACAAAGTCACTCTGATGTGTGACACCTGATCTGGGGGAAATTAATTGTAATGGCAGTATCTTTTACAATTTCAAAGAAATCTAGATGAACTGATGCAGAGTGAAGAGAGCAGAAACAGAATAATTTGAACTATAACAATAACATTTAAAGATGAATAAATTTGAATGACAAGAATCAACACAGTGACCAACCATAATTCTAGATGACTGATGATGAAGCATGCTCCTCTTATGCCCAAAGGACTATAAAACTGTGCATACCCTTTGACCCAGCAGTGTCACTACTGGGTCTGAATCTTAAAGAAATCATAAAAGAGGGAAAAGGACCCACATGTGCTAAAATGTTTGTAGCCTTTTTTTGTGGTGGCAAAAATTTGGAAGATAAATGGATGTCCATCATTTGGTGAATGTCTGATTAAGTTATGGTATATGAATGTAATGGAATATTATTGTTCTTTAAGAAATGATCACCAGGATAATTTAGAAGCCTGGAAAGACTTTCATAACTGATGCTGAGTGAAGTGAACAGAACCAAGAGAACATTGTACATGTTTTTGTTTGTGTTTTTTGCTGAGGCAATTGGGGTTAGGTGACTTGCTCAAGGTCACACAGCTAGGAAGTGTTAAGTGTCTGAGGTCAGATTTGAACTCGGGTCCTCCTGAATTCAGGGCTGGTGCTCTATCCACTGCGCCACTTAGCTGCCCAACGTTGTACATGGTAACAGCAATATTGTGTGATGATCAGCAATGATAGACTTAGTCTTCAGCAATGCAGTGATCTAAGACATTCCAATAAACTGGGAATAGAAAATTCTATCTATATTCAGGAGAGAATTATGGAGATTGAATGTGGAGCAAAGCATATTATTTATAACTTTTTCCCCTTTGTTTTTCTTTCTCATTTCCTTTTTGTTCTGTGACTGAGAGGGAAATATTTTTTAAATGATTGTACATTTATAACCTATATCAGATTGTTTGCTGTCTTGGGAATTGGGGAGAAAAGGAAGGGAGGAATGAAAATTTGAAATTAAAAAATTTACAATGATGAATGTTGATAACTTCATATTGCTGTCTCAATGGGGAAAATAGGGAAGAAGGGAGAGAATCTGGAACTCAAAGTTTTAAAAACAAATATAGGGGCAGTTAGGTGGCTCAGTGGATAGAGCACCAGCCCTGAAGTCGGAGGACCTGAGTTCAAATGTGGCCTCAGACACTTAACACTTCCTGGCTGTGTGACCCTGGGCAAGTCACTTAACCCCAATTGTCTTAGGAGCAGAAAACCCCCACAAATATAACAATTGCTTTGTATGTAACTGGGAGAAATAAAAATGCTAAAACGTTAAAAAAAATACTGAAAAATATCTTAACATGTAACTGGAAAAAAATGGAGAAAACAAAAACAAACAAAAAATGAAACATTTATCCTGCTTCTGAGAGGTGAAACTAAATATACAGAATGAGACATATTTTGGGGCATGATTAATGTGGGAATTTCTTTTGTTTGACTATAACTATTTGTTACAAGACTTTTTCTTTTTTTAATCGAAGAGGAGATGGGCAATCCAGAAAACATATGCTTATTCATTGAAAAATTATTCCCACGCTATAAAATCACAGGTCTTAGATTCACCAAAACAAAGCGATAAGAAGTACGAAGTAGGTGCTGTGGATCAGAAGCTAGCTTTCACTCTGCTCTTCTTTCCACAGTCCATTAAAAAGACATATTCTCTCTTGGAGGAAGGCCCTGGCAAGTACGTGCTAGCCACTGACCAAAGAAGGGATGGGGGGGGGGGGGGATGAGGTCTCCAGTAAAGAATTCCAGTATGTTGGGCCCCACCCACAGGCACAAATGCTGAGCTCATGTTCCCGGGGCTGCAGCCCTGTAACTGAAGCCCACACCCAGCCTCTATTTCAAGGAGTCATCACAAATCATTCCAAAACCTCCTCACCCGGGGAGGGGAACGGGAGCCTGTTTCAAGTTACATTTGCTAAGCGTTAATCAGTGCCCGGGACCTAGGGAGGCCGGGAAGGCCTCGGAGCCGCAGGTTCTCACTAGCCTCGAGCCAGGAGGATGCCATGGGTCTGGGATATTTTCCACATTTATGGAGAAACAGGGTTCTGGGATGCTGCATTCTCCAGTGATGATGGTGCTGGAGTTAGAAAGCTTCAAAACCCTGCCTTTGCCATTTGCTACCCATGGGACACGGTTGTGTCCTCACATTTGTAGGATTTCTTTCTCATTTCTACAGTGACTTTTCATCTCCTGTCCCAATTCCCCACACCCATCCACAAGGTCTCCCCCATGCTTTGGGATGTTCCCCCTCTGCCTCTATCTCTGTCTCTGGGAATCCCTAGCTTCCTTTCAGGCTTACCTCACGTTCCATTTTCTACAAGGTCATTTCTGATTTCCCCGTTGTTAGCGGTCCCCAGTAAATCACCTTGGATTTGTCTTGAATTCATTTATCTGTGTATTCTATTTTCCTTTCCCCTTCAAGCACTAAAAATAAAAAGCTTCTTCAGAACCAGGAGATTCACCAAAACAAATTGGTAAGAAATGCATAGTGCTATGTAGGTGTTGATAATTACCGTGGAATTTGGCTTTTCCTCAAGTTCTGGTATCTTGTATCTCACCTTTCATGTGCCCATTCACCGGCAGCTGGGGTAGAGCACTGGACTAAGAGTCAGGAAGACCTCAATTTAAATCAAACCTTGGATACTTAGTAGCTGTGTGACTCTAGACAAGAACTCTGTCTGCCTCAATTTCCTCATCTCTTAAATGTAAAAAATTTCCTCATATGTAAGAAACAGTATCTCACAAGATTAAAATTAGTTACTGTTTTTAAAGCACTTTGCAAACCTTAAAGTACAATATAGATTCTAGCTATTATTATTTACTATTCCTTTGTCAAAAGTACTTTTGCAAGTTTTTGACCTGCTTGTCTGTCATGTGCTCTAAGAATTCTCTTCTTTCTCTTTAGTGTAAAAGTGCTCATTTTCTTTAAGTGCCTTAGGCTCATGGATGCTCTGTTTTACAGATATTGACTGTTGGGGTTAATTTTTTTAAAGGACACTTTCCTAATAAGTTCAGGTAAGCTTTAAGTGCCAAAGGTGTACATTAAGCCCAATATTGATATGGTACAGCTTCTAGTGAGATAGAGTGATGGTTTTAGGGTCCTCCTGACCTTGGGGGGCTTCTGTTCTACCAATGTCAGTAGTCCTAATCTAAAGCTTTGGAATCTGCCTCAGGAAATTCCCATCCCCAATCTGATTCTGACCACTCCTTGGCCAGATGGCTTCTGGTGTCAGGAAATTCTCACAGATCAGACTTCTGACTCATAGTTAAATAGACCACTCCTCAATTCACTGCTGACTGTCAGATATCTAAGGATAGTCCCACAGATCAGACTCCTGAGAAAACAGTAAATAGACCACCCCTCAATTCATTGCTGACTTCAGATAGCTTCAGGTCTAAAGATAGTCCCACAGATCAAACTCCTGAAACAATAGTGAATAGACCACTCTTCAATTCATTGCTGACTAGTAATCTTGTCAGTAATAATCTGGTCAACCGAGAACCATTCCTTCTGGAGATCACTCCTTTCCAGCCTCAGAATTAGCATTTCTATAATTGAAAACTGTATAAATGACTCTTCTTGCTTTTGTTTCTCTGCTGAATTCCCTTAGAATTCAATCCTGCTTTGTAATGGTGTTATTTACAATAAAGCTTTGCCCCTTCACTAGGAGATGGATTCAAGCCTGCAAATTCTTTTGAGACTTTGAGACATCTTCTGGGACCCAAACTTTTGGGGTGCTCCCTTTCCAACATCATCAATATGTATGGTTAGTTAGCTAGGTGGTACAGTAGTGTGCCAGACTTGTAGTCAGGAACATTTGAGTTCAAATGCAGTCTCAGCAATTACTAGTTGAGTGATCAGGGCCAAGTCACTTAACCTCTACTTTTCTCAAATGGAAATAATAACATCCCAGGATTGCTGTGAGGATGAAATGAGATAATAATTGTAATGTACTTAGCACAGTACCTCACAGCAAATTCTATGTAAATGTTAGCTATTCTTATTTAGTAATTGCTTTACATGTTAATCCCATTCAGTTTTTATTATTTATTGTTATATTTAATTTGAATGGAGAATAATGATGGACAAGAAGACTCTTGATACCCTTTTGACCTGACCAACAAGGATTTACCTAATAGGACCAGGGAAATGGGGAACTTTCCTGATTCCTAGAAAAAGAACAAATGATATTTTCAAAATGTTTTAAGGTTTGCAAAGTGTTTCATAAACAATATTTCATTTGAAGTACTCACAGCTGTTTTCCACAGTGAGTAAGGATTAAGAGTAGACCTATGAATTCTTTGGGATAAGGCACTATTCTTTTAATAGTATTTTTCCCCCACATGTAAAACAAATTTTAGCTTTCATTTCTTACAAAATTTTGAGTTTCAAATTCCTCCTCTCCACTTCCCTCTACCCTGCTAAAATGGTAAGAAATTTGAAATAGGTTACATAGGTACAATCACATAAAAACCTATTTTCTTTTTAGTCATAGTTGTGGAGAAAGAAAGAGATCAAAAGGAAAAAATAATATAGAAAGTGGTGTAGGGGACAATTGATGAGGAATATCAACTGTCAATTCCAGGTTGGTATCTTCTCTTAATTTAAGAGTCTTGAAGATTGCCCAGAGCAATGAGAGACAGTGATTCATCCATAATCCATAATCAAAAGATGTGTCAGAGAAGGGATTTGAAGTCAAGTCTTCCTGACTCCACATCCAGGATCTAGGAATTTCTGATTCTGAATCCAACTGTTTATGCACTGTCATGTTATCTCTTGCAATTACTAGAAGTGTCTCATAAGAACAAGCAAATGGGGCATTTCTGTTTACTTTTCTCTGCCTTGAGCCTTGTGAATTTTAGATGGTCCATTTCATCCCCTAAAGTCCACCTTATGGACCATCTAGTAGTTCATTGTAAATAGGTCCAGGTCCCAGGACAGGGAAGATGAGGAAGCTGCTCAAGTTTCCATAATCCTACAATAGGATCTCTGAATTATGAGTGAAGAAAGTCAACAGCCTAAGCAAGGAGAAACCCAGGATAATTACTCTGCTTTAATTTTACTGATTTGGGGAGTTCCTAGATCTTCAGTCCCTTACTGCTGTCTGTCACTGGAGACCAGCATCTTCCATTATCTGAGATTTGTCTGAGAAATACTTAGAGGTACTCAGGGGATGGGCTGTTTTTACTGCCAAAGGGGCATAGATCTAAATTTGTTAGGTATCTCATAGATCAACTAATTTAATTTCATTTACAGATGAGGAAACTAAAGCAAGCTCTATCCTTCTATGAGTCTAGGAAAAACCTCAGATATTGAGATCCCTAGTGTATTGGTGGGCCAAGTGAAGAGAACTGGGTACTGAAAAGGGAGAAGAGGAACATCAAAGAAGGATACAAAATCCAAGAAAACCTTGGCCTACTTTACCATTTTGCCTAAGGCTGGATTCTGCCTAATAGCTATCCTCACAAACATAGATATTCACATACCTCATCTCTTTGGAGTTACCTAATTATTCAGCTGCCAGGTTATAGGCCAGGTATTCTTAGCCCCATTCTGCAGATAAGAAAACTGGAACTCAAGCAGGTTAAGTGAGATAGAAGCAAGGACTCTTCATTGCCTTCTGATTCCAGATTCAACATTCTTTCTCTTCAAGAGGGCCCAGAAGGGGTAAATTCATCTTGGGAGCTCTGGGTCCTAAGCCTAGCTGGTTCATCTGCCTGACTCCTTTGACAAGACACTTTTCATAGGCCCTCATATGTCCCATCTGCTAAATTTGAAATCATGCCACAAGCTCCCTCTCCCAAGTATAGAATGAGAAATAAGCAGGGGACCCAGAGGAATTACTAAAATAAGTCCTCTTTTTTATCATATTTCCTCAATGTCACACTTTCTTATCTGAAGGTATATCTTCTCTTACTAAGAGATAATTTAAAATCTAGTTAACATTTATTTAGGCTTTAAGATTTGCAAAGTGCTTTATTTCATTTGATAGCCCTAAGTAACCAACTAGACTCCCTCTGAACTCCTGTTTGAACTAGCCTGCAAAATCCCCTGGCTTCTAAAATAAAAAGAGGTTTCATTTACATATCATTTTAAGATCTACACCTTCCCCTTTGAACCTAACAATAGCTAGGCCAGAGAGGTGCTATTTTTATCCCCATTTATAGATGAGAAAACTGAGGTTCAGAAAGGTTATATTTCTTGCCCAGTGTCACACAGCTAGTATCAATTGATCACTCAATAAACACTTGATTCCTGACTCTGAATTCAGCTGTCTATCCACTAAGTTATGCCACCTTTTGTGATTAGTAGAAGTCTCTCATAATGGACGTTTCTATTTGCCTTTTGACATATAGGGATATGTCAGGGAGTAAAGTGATTTGCTTAAGGTCATTGATGGAAGCAGAGCTAAAATGTGGCCTCAGATCCTCTGACTCCAAATCCAAATGTTCTTTATACCACATTTACTGGAGCCAAGAGAACACACCATTTCACTGAAAGGTACTCTTTGACACTGGTGGTGGCTGATTGTGGATAGTCTTGAATGTCAGACTAAGGCAACTCACCTAGTGTGCCCACCCATTCCAAAGTCCCCTAACTTAGAAGGATGAGGAAAATAAATTTTAAAGAGGGCAAAATAAAAGTTGAGGTATATTTAGGGTCAAGGGTGGAGGGAGTAGAAAAGAGGGAAGGACATCCAGACTGATGGAATTTTAGCTGCTGCTCCAATCCCAATAATCTAGTCTATGTCTATGTCTGTCTCTCTGTCTCTTCCTGTTTCCTTCTACTCTCTTTCCCCTCTCCCCCCATTAGAACAGAAGGATCGTTTACTTTTCCCACATATATCTTAACTAAATTCATTCACAGGATTTTCCCCATGGATACCTCAAAATCTCATTGAAGATATCCAATGTTCCTGCTCTAGCCAAATCTTCTGTTTGTTTTTTCTTTTTCTTTCTCTCCCTTACGCTGCTGAGCTGCTGCTTCCCTTAAGGAGAACAGCCTGCAGGGTGCACCACTCCTTTTCCCAAGTAAATGTCCAAATAAAGGCCCTTGCTTAGGTTGGAGTCTGAGTTCTTTGAGACATCATTCTATTTTGTCCACAAGGACAATGTAAGGGGTTATCCAATGATCACCTCTGTTTTAGGTGAGAAAACTGAGAACTTTAAGTGTGAAACTTTCTTGCCTGAGGTCATATAGCTGCTCTAGGACAGTCCCTTGGTTTGCTTTGTTGATTGGGAGGGAGAGAGTTGGTTAGGCAGAGGACGGAGCCCCAGGTCTGGAATCAGGAAGATTTACATTCAAGTTCAAATTCACATTTTCTTGTAGTGTGATCCTGGGCAAGTCATTTCACTCTGCAGTTTTATTTTGTTTTTAATGATGGGTTTCCTCATCTGTAAAATGAGCTGGGGAAGGAAATGACAAAGCAGTCTAGTATCTCTGCCAAGAAAATCCCAAATGGGGTCATGAAAATGATTGAACAAGGGGATCAGTAAGTGCAATTTGCTGTCTGTGTCTTTTACTCTTCCTTAATATTCCTTAAATTCCCTCTCAAATGCCCAATCACTGGGCTTTGCGGAGGCGGGGGTCTAAAATCTGGCCTCTGGTCTGTGCACCCTAAGAGATTTAATAGGTGGGGCTGGGCAGGAATAAATACTGAACTTTTCTCCCAAGAGCTGTGTCTGTTTTCCCAACACATCTCCAGCATCCCCTAATCAACCTGCAATCAAGGGAGGGACAGCTATTACTCATCCTACTCCATACACGGGGAAAATAAAGGATTGCAGGATTAAGCGACTCTCAAGGTCATGTGGCAGATTAGTGGGAGAGACCAGAATAGGTTCAGGTTTCTTATCTTTCCAATTTAGTCTCCCGACAGCGTTTATCCTTAGGGGTGGGCGGGAGCCTGCAGCTCCAGCTCAGAGGACGGTGTTGGGAGAAAGTGGCAAATGAATACTCATTAACTAATGATTAGTTATTTACCCAACCAGTTAAAAGACAGGTAACTCTAGCTTCCTCCCGAGCAGCCTGTTCCCAAGCTTTTTGAGCCTCTTTATACTCTTAAAAATTATTATGGATCTCCATCCCTCCACACCAAGAGCTTTTGTTGGATTAAACCTATCTTTTGATCTATACCTTATTAGAAATTAGATGTCAGTATTATTACGAAAATAGTTGATATGACACAAAATTAATAAGAAAAAATTATAAAAAAGGCTTCTTGGACTACTTGAAAGAGTCTTGGGGACTCCCACTGCACTTTGAGAAATTCGACTTTAGAGTTTCCTTGTAAAAATTCCTTTAGTCATTTTTTAAAACTGAGGCAATTGAGATTAAGTGACTTGCCCAGGGTCACACAGCCAGGAAGTGTTAAGTGTCTGAGGACGAATTTGAACTCCGGTTCTGATTTCAGGGCCGGAGCTCTATACACTGTGCCATCTAGCTGCTCCTAGTCAATTTTTTTTTTTTTTTTAAGCCAAAAGTTTTATTGAAATTCCTGCTCCATGCACAAGACTATTTCTTATTCTTTGTGGGACTCATGTCAAAAAGCCATGAATTAAAATTCTGCCTCAGATTCTTAATATCAATTGGTAAATATTGAGTGTCTATTATGTTCCTGTGCGAGGAAAACAAACAAACAAAAAACAGGCAATCCCTGCCCTCAAGGAACTTAAAGTCTACTGGGGGAAGGCAGCATGCAAAAGGAGGCTGAAACGGAAGGGGGAGAAGGAAAGATAGCTAATTCTGACTCATGGTGGAAAAATCCCAATAAGAGTTGTGTGACAGCAAATCAGTTAATCTTTGTCTACTTTAATTTCTTTATCTGTAAAATGGAGATATTGATATTAATATCATCTGCTTCCCAAGACTGTTGTGAAGATCAGATGAGAGGATATTTATAAAGCACTCCAAAAATCTGTTATATAGATGCTAGCAATTGGTATTGTGGATCACTAGCTTGCCAGAGGATTGCCTTTCACAAGAATGGGCCTGATGCATCAGCCACCTGCAAGCTGGGGCCAAATGTTTGTGATGGGAGGTGGAGAGCAGGGCAGTTGCAAAGGAATGGCATCTTTTTATTTCCATTTATAGGTATTTTTGATACAACAACACAGAATGAGCTCCTAGAGATAGCAATAAAAAGAATAGCTGGTGAGGAGATAAGGTTTGCAAAGTACTTTATATGCACTATCTCCTTCTAACCCGAGAACAGCACTGTGTGCTAAGTGTTACTATTATTATCTCCATTTTACATATGAGCAAAGTGAGTTTCAGAGTTTGTGATTTGCCCGGGATCACATAACTAATATGAGGCAGTATTCAAATCCATATCTTCCTGCCTCTGAGTCCAACATTTTCTATCCATGATGACACTCTGTCTAAGATTCCATAAATGAAATCTGTTCCTTATTATCTATATCATGTAGAAAGTAGCATAGTTTCCAATGGGAAAAAACCCAGCTCAATTAGCTAACACTGAGTTGTAGCTCAATATACTAACATGTGAATAGTAGAACTATAGAATCTCCGAGTTGGAAGGTGCTCCGAGGCTATCTAGTTTGGGATTACATGGTCTCTGAGGACCCTACCAGCTGGAGCACTCTGGAATCCCTTCTACAACATCCCCCACAGCAGTCATCCCATCTCTGCCTAAAGAACTATAGCGAGGTAAGGGAGGGAAAACACTGTTAGCCACAAGCAAAGAGGTGTAGGAATGAATTCATTTGGCTTTTTGCAACAAAGGGTGTAATAGGAGTAATAAGCTTGGATGAGGGACATCAGTTGGGACGATGTCTTGGAAAGGGGAGCGTCAGTCACTCTTCCTTGACCTAACAGGTACAGAAGCCAGCTCTGTACTTTTTTTTTTTTTTTTTTTTTTTAAATGCTGTGTATACTCTTTTTGCTTTCCAAAAGGACCAACAATATCATGGTGATGTCTTGACTTGGTCGTGAATTACGTTTAAGTAAGACAGACTTGCATAATGTCATCAGACTCACTTTTTCTCCCTGAGTCATCAAAGTCCCGTGGCAAGACAAAAGCTAGAATAACTGGCACTGGTCCAGGATACAGTGGATCACTCTGGAGTCTTGGACATCTGACTAAACGCCACAGTGACTGTTCAATCTGGCTTCATGGACATAGGAACAAATTATTCCCATCTGCCCGTTCCACTGGGGGACATCTTCACATGTTTGGGGGTAGACATTCCCCTAACTCACCAACAGGTTTGAAGCTTGCTGGTTAATCTCATCCAGATTTAGCCTGTCTATTATAGCTTCTTGGAGCCACAAGTGAGAACAGGATGAAGGATGAGCAACCCTGAAAAGGGCTCAGCAAACCCTCACAGCAGAGTTGCTAATCATCCCTGAACATCCCATAAAACCCGTTTAGGTAAGTGCATAGTAGGTAAAACCCTGAAAAGCTGACAGGGGCTCAGTTTGAGTGACCCAAGGTTTTTCCCTCTTGTCTTCTTAGTGGTGTTGTGTGTGCCCCTGGCTGCTACATCATCCCTTCATTCAACAGACTCATGTAACAGAAACTGTGCTGTCTCTGCTCTGGAGATGCAGAAATAGTCTTTGCCTGGAAGGAGCTTACCCTCTTCTGAAGGGAGGGGAGAATGACAACACTAATAATTAAATGCAGAATATAGACGGAGAAATTCATAGTAATATGAGAGGGAGGCTGCCATAACTGGGGATGGGAACCAGGGAAGTCATTTAGTCAAGCCTTGAAGGAGGCTAGGAAAAAAGTTTGAGATCAGGAGGGGAAAAATTCCAGACAAAGGAACAATCAACGCAAAAGCATGGAGAAAAGAAGAGAGCCAATCGCAAACTTATGTAGTGGGTCTGTGCTGCTCTGGAGAATGGTGGGAGAGCTTGTGTAGTCCATTGGACAGTTCTGTATTGCTTGGGTACTAGGAGAGTAAGTATATCCAAGAAGGAATTTACACCGATTTGTTATCGGGGCTGTGCAGCAGATCCTTCAGGACTGAATGCAATCTCCCGCTGGGGTCAATGTCCAGCAGTGGGCATCTTTGCCATGTATTAGGATGTGTGTTCATTCACTCACACTGCCAGAGTCCTCTTCCCTTTCCCTATAAACCTTGGAAGGGTTCTTAAAGGTGGTGAGCAGAGTAGGGGAGCAGTTTCTAGAAAGCATTTGGACTAACAAAAATCACGATGATAGCTGACATTTATCTAGCACTTTAAGATTTACCAATTACTCTATGCATATTGCCTCTTCTGTCACTCCCAACAATCCTGAGGTTTCTATTATAAGTAGAATAGAGAAAATATAAGTAAAATATTTTACTGACAAGAAAACTGAGGTTGGACAGGTAATAGGTTCTCTCTCACTGGAGATCTTTAAGCAAAGGGTGGGTGATCATGGGTATGTTGAAGGGGGATTCCTGCTCAGGTCCGGGTTGGACTGGGCCTTGGAGGACCCTAGGAACTCTTGAGTTTCTGTGATCATGTGTGTCAGAGATAGGTTTCAAGCCCAGGCCTTTTCTGAATGCAAATTCAGAGTTCTTTTCTTTACGCGATGCTATCTCTGCTGTAAGAGAAACTCTTGCAGATAACTGTGGCTGTGACAGCTCCTCCCACAGTTGGGGCTCCACCTTTGCCAGAACCTATTCCACAATGCCACTGACTGTTTTCCAAGGTCAGAGGGAGGAAACTTTGATTTTCCCTGATCGGTGGGTGTTAGTTTTGAAGACATACCCCTTTATCTTTTTGAGTGATCAAATATAATATAACATTTGTTTTGGGAGGCAAATCTTGCTTGATCAACTGGGACTTCATTCTTCTGCTACTCAAGAAGGAAAGCTCAGGCTGAATTCAAACTCCAAACTGAGTTCTCTATGCTCTTTGGGTAAATGTAAGGAAAGAGGGGTGTCTATTGTAGCATTTGTTTGCAACACCACCACTCAACACCAGGGCCATCCTCATTCAAAGCTGAGAACGTGTATAACTCATTGAGTCTAGGTTTGATCTCTGCTATCTCAGCTAGGGGCAGCGAGGTGGAGCAGTGGAGAGAGTCCCAGGCTTAGGAAGACTTGAGTTCAAAACTGACTTCAGTCACTTACTATCTGTGTGATCCTGGGCAAGTCACTTCACTTTGGGTGCCTCAGTTTTCTCATCTGTAAAGTGAACTGGAGAAAGCAATAGCAAGCCACTTCAGTGCCAAGAAAACCCCAAGTGAAGGCACAGAGAATCAGAAATGATACAATACCCAGCAACATCTCACAAAAGCAACAGGAATTTACAGGAAGAACTCTGAGTAACCCAGCAGGCCCTGCTATTTTCACAGAAGTAGAAACAGGTAGCAAGGGAAACCGGTACTGAGGAGACCCACCCATGTTCGAGATCTGGTCTGGCCAGATTACAGATCCTTCTCAGTATATAACACAATGGGAGATATTCAGGGCAGGTGAGTCTTAGCAACCAGAAACTCATTTTGAGCTACTCACCATTTAGTAGGTAGTTAAACCTGCTCCACCTCTTTAGTTATTTGCAGGAAAGAGTTGGTAAATGTTTAGCAACTGACTCTGAAAAAGAAAAAGTAAACACAAAATGTTTTTAAGTTTAATTTATATAACATTTTATCTATTTGTTGTTTAAGCCTAAACAATCAACAAAACAGTAAGTCAAGTCCTGATTTATAGAATTTGTTGATTTTTGAAGTATAAAAGTTCACTCTCAAAATTTAACATTAGCCAGGCAGCTAACGGTTCAGTGGATAGAGGACCAGGTCTGAAGTCAGGAGGACATGAGTTCAAATCTAGCCTCAGACACTTAACACTTCCTGGTTGTGTGACCTTGGGCAAGTCACTTAATCCCAATTGCCTCAGCAAAACAAAACAAAACAAAAAACAACAATTTAACATTAGCAGTTTGAAGCCAGTTTTAGCCAGCTGATAATTTGGGA
Source organism: Sminthopsis crassicaudata (assembly GCF_048593235.1). Lineage (NCBI taxonomy): Eukaryota > Metazoa > Chordata > Mammalia > Dasyuromorphia > Dasyuridae > Sminthopsis > Sminthopsis crassicaudata. The sequence continues at coordinate 67,473,152 of NC_133622.1, forward strand.
TCCTTCATTTGAGCCTTGAATCTTGTAACTTAGGAATTATGCCTAACCAGAGACTGAAATACTCGGCTTGCATTTTCCATCTTTTACTTTAGAATTCCTGTAACAACAGCAAGATCAACGAGCCAGTTCCAGTTCATATTGTGTCGCAGGCGGATAGGAAGAACATACATGACAGAAGGGCTACTAGTCTGAACTGATAGCAGGAAAAGGTAGGTTCTTATGCATCAGATAATGGGAGGAGATGGATGATCTAAATTATGTGGTGAATAAAGCTTTAGAAATGGAATTAGGAAGGGCTGAGTCCAAATCTTGCCTCAGATACTTGCTGGTTGTGTGACCTTGACAAATCATTTCATCTCTAATGTACCTCAGTATCCTCATCTATAAAATGAGGACCTCGGATCTGATGAGCTCTAAGTAATCTTCCAGCACTAACCGTGTGCCTAGTTCTTAGAGCCTTTCACCAAGAGCACCTGGAAAGTCCTTGACCATTTTTCTTTGGGGAACATGTCAGAGAGCGGTCTTTGCATGCTCTGCGGGGAGGGGTAATACGTGCAATAAGCCTGGGTCAGGACCAGGAAAGAATGCCTTCAGTAGGAGATTTGAGCTATGTTGACACATATTCTGCTGATTCAATGTCTGAGTCTTCAGAGGTGATGCTTCTCAACTGAGTGCAATCTTTGGGAAAAATGGCTCAGCATTGGGCTCCTTCAGGGCAGACCATGACATTCACCATTTTATAGGGACATTGGATATTCTTCTCTGTTTCTGTCTTTATCCCTTCCTCCACACTCTCTCTCTTCCTCTCCTCCTTTTCCTTCCCATCTTTTCATCTTTCCTCTTTTTTAAATTTCTCTTTTCCTCTTCTTTTCTCCCCACCCCCCTTCCCATTCCCTTCTCCCTCACAGTGAAAAAAAAAATAGAAATTAATTTGTTCAGTTTGTCTCATCATAAAAGATGAGCTGACAAAGCCTTATTAGATCACTGATTCTAACTTTCAGGCAGAAAAAGGCCCATGACAAAAAAATAAGGAAATTGATCTGAGTTTCAGAGCCAAGAAAAAAGAGCAATTAGGTCATCAGAGGAACTGAAAGTTGTCAGCTAATTTATTGAGCAGAGGAGACTCTGGTTCTGAACTCTATTACTAGATGGCCCACTGGACCTGAAGTTAAGAAGATCTGGGTTCAAATATGGCCACAGCCACTTTCTGTGCCACCCTAGGTAAGTTACTTAACTGCTATGTGACTCAGTTTCCTTAACTGTAAAAGGAAATAATAATACAATCTACCTCCCAGATTTTTTTTTTGAGCATCAAAGGAGCTAGTATTTGTAAAGCCTTAATGCATCTGGTAAATAATAGTTGCTTATATGCCTTCCCCCTTCCCTTATTTGCTCAGTTTTCTACTGTAAGGGGAAAGAGCCCTGATCTGAAAGTCAGAGGATTTGTGTTCCAGAACCCGTGACCACAGGCAAGACAATTCATTTCTCCAGATTTTTGGTTTCCTTCTCTTTAAAATGAGGAGATGAGATGACCTCTAAGGTCCACTTGAGCAGCAATAATCTATGAGTCTACTCTTAAATAAGAGGAAGAGAAAATCAGGAAAAGAGTGCTAGAATCAGAGACAGATGATCTGGCTTACAGTTGTGACTTTGACACTAACTACATGTGAAACCTTTGCAAAGCATAATTTCTCTGTTCCTGAGTTTCTTTATGTATAAAATAGAGATCAAATGAGAGAGGTTTTAAAGATCTTTCCATCTTCTAGACATTGTGAGCCTGCCAGTTCTTTTTTTTCCCCCCAATTACATGTAAAATCAGTTTTTAACATTCATTTCTTAAAAACTTTGAGTTAGTTCCAAATTCTTTTCTTCCCTTTCTCCATCTCCCCCCTCCCTAAGACAGTAAGTAATTTCTACATATTTAGCCATGTAAAACATATTTCCATATAGTCATGTTGGAAAACTAATTGAGGGAAAAAAGGAAGAAAAATTAAGTTTAAAAGTATGCTTTGATCTGTATTCAGACTCCATCAGTTCTTTCTCTTAAGGTGGATAGCATTTTTCATCCTAAATCCTTTGGAATTGTTTTGAATCATCATATTGCTGAAAAGGGCTAAGTCATTCATAGTTGATCATTATACAATATTGTTATTATATAGTTCTGCTCATTTCAATATGCATCAGTTCATGTAAGTCTTTCCAGGTTTTTCTGAGAGCATCTTAATGAGGTCCAACAAATCATGAGGAGGTACAAGTAATCATGAAGGCAGGAGTTGATTGGAATGAATCCGCAGATTCAGATTAATGAACAAAGTTTTATTACAATACTTAGTTCCTAATCAACTTGCAATTAATAAGAAGGAAGGTGGGACTTTTTTTGGGAAAGGACCTAAAACAGGTCCAGGAATTATGCTGATTGTGTACTTCAGTAAATCAACTGGTGGGTAGTTGTCCTGTTTATACAAGGTAGCCTTGGTAATTGATTAACCTCCAAATTGTATAAGATAACTGTAAGCATCACTACAGGATAATTCTGTCTATACAAGATAACTCCATAGGGTCAGCTTGCTCCTCCCTGGGGTCCACTTAGGTACTGTATTGCTACCACAGACAGTCTTTTTTACTGGAGTCTCTTCACTCCATCGATCCTGGTCATCATTTTTTGTAGCCTGATAATATTCCATCACAACAACTGGAACTGACCAGTTGGGGCCCCACTAGGGGAGCTACTACTATTCACAGACTGTGGTTTGTCCTTTTTTTTTTAATTTAGAATTTTTTTCCCACAGTATATATGCATGAGTAATTTTTTTTAAAAATAATATTATCCCTTGTATTCATTTTTCCAAATTATCCCCTCCCTCCCTCTACTCCCTCCTCTGGATGACAGGCAATCCCATACATTTTACATGTGTTACAATATAACCTAGATACTAATATATGTGTGTAAATACCATTTTCTTGTTGCACATTAAGTATTAGATTCTGAAGGTATAAATAACCTGGGTAGATAGACAGTAGTGCTAACAATTTACATTCAATTCCCAGTGTTCCTTCTCTGGGTGTAGTTATTTCTGTCCATCATTGATCAACTGGAAGTGAATTAGATCTTCTTTATGTTGAAGATATCAGAATACATCTTCATACAGCATTGAAGTGTACAGCAATCTTCTGGTTCTATTCATTTCATAAAGCATCAGTTGATGTAAGTCTCTCCAAGCCTCTCTGTATTCCTCCTGCTGGTCATTTCTTACAGAGCAATAATATTCCATAACATTCATATACCATAATTTACCCAACCATTCTCCAATTGATGGACATCCATTCATCTTCCAGTTTCTAGCTATAACAAAAAGAGCTGCCACAAACATTTTGGCGCATACAGGTCTCTTCCCCCTCCTCAGTATTTCTTTGGGATATAATCCCAATAGCAGCAATGCTGGGTCAAAGGGTATGCACAGTTTGACAACTTTTTGGGCATAGTTCCAAATTGCTCTCCAGAATGGCTGGATTCTTTCACAACTCCACCAGCAATGTATCAGTGTCCCAGTTTTCTGTGGTTTGTCCTTTGCTCTCTCAGAGGACCAATGGCAACAGGAAGGTGATATCTTGACTTGTAAGTGAATTGGAGTTAAGTGAGATAGAGTTGTGATCCCTTTTTCCTTCTTTCATTTTTTTCTTTCTTCCCTTCCTTTCCTCTAGCCTTCTCTCCCTTTTCTCTCTTTCCTCTCTTTCTTTTCTCTTTGTCCCCATAGGGAATCACATCTTCACCTGTGGTGCTTTCCCCAGAGAATATAAATTTTGATCATTGAAATTTTGCAAGATATCTTGGGGCTTATGGGTTAGGTTTTTTTGTTTTGTTTTGTTTTGTTTTGTTTTTTTCCCCTCTTCCCTACTTATTTATCTCTCATTAAAAAAACAAACCAACAAACTAACTGGTACAATTAATTCTTTTGCCCCATTAAGTTTCATCTATGAGTTCTTGAAATGCAGTAGAGAAATATTAGGCTTGGTAAATCTCATTGTTACTCATAAGAAGCTACTGACTATGCCTTAAACCCAAATCATCCTGATTGGCCAATAGGTTCAGACCCAATCCTCACTTGGTCATAGTTTGGGTTTTGTTGATGCAAATGTAAACAGCTATTGTTTGTCTTCAGGCCAGAAATCCTGAGGCTCTTTCCCTCCCAGATTTTCCAAGGGCTAGATTTGTGGTATGATAGAATGAATAGACTTGTATCAAGGGCTAGATTTGTAGTATGACAGGATAAGGAAGGGAAAACTCAGAGGAGCTATCTTTAGAATGGCTCTCCCATGTATCCCTATATTTTGCCTGACTTTAGATCTGGACAAACATCACCTTTCCAATCCATCACCTCCACAGTTGCCAAAACACAGGACTCTCTTTTCCACATCAGATTTGGACTTTGGACTTTCCTACATAGGACTCTCTTTCTCACTTCTCATTTCCTTTATTATTTTACATAGTTTTCTCTTATCAGTCTACATTCCAACTAGAATGACGTACTTTTTGTCTCCCATCCACAATATTTTGTTGCTGATCTTTGCCAGCCTAAAGTATTCTCCCTCCTCATCTTTTATGGAGTTCCTCAGTCCATTAAAGGCTCAAGTGCATTTTCTTTGTGAGCCCTTTTCTAATTTTTGCCATCCATTTCTAGTTGTTAGCATCTTGTTCTTTGAAAATTATTTTCTATTATTTTATATATTTTCAATTATCTTTGTATATGTAATTTCTCTCTAGAAGACTGTGCAAGTTTGGGTAGCAAATGGGAACACATTGAAAGCAGACACCAGTGTCTGGAACTAAATAAATAATTGTTTGTTGAACCGAGTTTTTATGCCAGACTCAATCCAAGTTTCAAGACTAATTGAGAAGGCTCCTAAGAAAGTGACTTTCTGGGACTAGGCAGGCCAGTTAATTTATTTACACAAACCTCTCTAGATTATTGCTCTATTACTTACCAACAAAGATGGGGAAGCTTCTGCCAAAGAAGGGACATTTAAACATGGACTAAATTATCCTTAGGAAAACTAAGATTTGCCTGGGCATCTATGGAGGAAGTCTTAGTGTGTTATAAAAAATGAATTCTTTAATCTAAGCTTCTAGCTTGGTTTGACTTTTATTAGATTGGTGATAAATTTCTTTCTTTCTTTCTTTCTTTTTTTTTTTTCCTGAGGCTGGGGTTAAGTGACTTGCCAGGATCACACAGCTAGGAAGTGTTAAGTGTCTGAGACCACATTTGAACTCCGGTCCTCCTGAATTCAGGGTTGGTGCTCTAACCACTGCACCACCTAGCTGCCCCAGATTGGTGATAAATTTCAACAAGAAATATTCAAAGGGGCAATTTAGGTGGTGAAATGGATAGAGCATCAGCCTGGAGTGAGGAAAACCTGAATTCAGATCCATCTTCAGGTACGTGACACTATGTGACGCTGGACAAATCATTTAAGCCCCCATTCCCTCAATAAATAAATAAATACAACTTTAAATGATTAACTGTTTTTTTAGTTCAGATGTTTAACTGTCAAATATAGCTGCAATAATTTAAATAGTACCTGATGATCTTAGAAGAATTTTTTTAAGAGCTGCATATTTGCCCCTGACTTTCTTCCTAGAATTGTATTAGCACCACTAAAACAAAACACAATTTTGTTTTCAAATATTTATTAATAACAATTTAAAATTTGTCCACACTAATTTAAAAGTGGACAATCATGAATTAAAAATGTACTTGGTTATAGTCAACTGAGTTGATTATAGTTGATTAAAGTTCAAATTCTTTTTTTGTTGTTGTTTTAATCACTTTTTATATTAAAGATTTTTATTTTTAAAACATTTGCATGGATAATTTTCAACATTCACCTTTGTAAAACATTGTGTTCCAAAAATTTTCCCTCTCTTCCTTCCATCTTCTCCCCTAGATAGCAAGTAATCCAAAATATGTTAAACATGTGCAATTCTTCTATACATATTTCCACAATTATCATGCTGCAAGAAATCAGCATCAAATCAAAAAGAAAAAAAAAAGAAAGAAAACAAAATACAAGCACACAACAAGGAGTGAAAATACTATGTTGTGATGCACACTCAGTTCCCACAGTTCTCTCTCTGGGTGTAAATGACTGTTCATCACAGAACCATTACAACTGGTTTGAATCATCACATTGTTGAGGAGAGCCATTAGAATTTATCCTCATATAGTATTGTTGTTGAAGTATACAACGATCTGCTGGTCCTGCTCATCTCACTCAGCATCAGTTGATGTAAGTCTCTCCAAACCTCTCTGTATTCATCCTGCTGGTCATTTCTTATAGAACAATAATATTCCATATATTTTATATACCATATACCATATACTCATATACCCCAACTTATTCAGCCATTCTGCAATTGATGGGCATCCACTCAGTTTCCAGTTTCTAGCCACTACAAAAATGGCTGCCACAAACATTCTTGCACATACAGATCCCTTTCCCTTCTTTAGTATCTCTTTGGGACATAAGCCCTGTAGTAACACTACTGGATCAAAGGGTATACACAGTTTGATAGTCCTTTGGGCATAATTTCAAATTGTTTCCATAATGGTTGAATCAGTTCACAATTCTACCAACAATGCATCAGTGTCCCAGTTTTCCCACATCCCTTCCAACATTTGTCATTATCTTTTCCTGTCATCTTAGCCAATCAGAGAGGTGTGCAGTGATACCTCAGAGTTGTCTAAATTTGCATTTCTCTGATCAATAACACTGATTCTTTTAAAGCAATAAGTAATATTACTAGTGTGGATTGAACTACTCAGAGATAAATCACTGGGGGCAGTTTCTTCTAATAGTAGATGCCTCCTCAATCATGATATATATTTTAAATATTCTTTTCTATAATCTTAATATTTTCATATTAATACATTTTGACATTTTTGTGGCAGCCTTGCATATATAAATAATTGCCTATATTCACTCCACTTTTTTGTTTGTTTGTTTGTTTTAGGGCAGCTAGGTAGTTCAGTGGATAGAGTGCCTGACTGACAGTCAAAAAGACTCATCTTTGTGAATTCAAATCTAGCCTCATGGATTTCAGAAAAACCTGGAAATACTTACATGAACTGTGCTGAATGAAGTGAGCAGAACCAGGAGAACATTGTGCACAGTAATAGCAAAATTGTGTAGAATCTTAAAATGAATATTAGACATATTGTCTGCTTTTTTTTTTTTTTAAAGGAAAACTTGCCTTGAAGTTTTATTAATGCCATTTGATGTTAAATATTCACTCTGTTTCTTGGACATATGCACATGATTTTCTGCCGTTATTTCTAAATGCTGAACTGTTAAACAATCCTTACATGCTAATTTATCTTCTTTTATTTCAGATCACGGTACTGTTCTGTATATTTAAATGCTTGCTTTTCATTCCAAAATTCTGGAAGCACAAGGTAATATATGTTTTCCCTTTGATGAATATCATTTTTCTTCAGTGACTAGTTTTTTTTTTTTAATAGATTCAGAAATTGGCTCCACCAAATAGAGATTTTATTCCTATAAGAAACTTCCTTGTGAGGACACTTCCTCCACTGCTAGAGGTTAGCACCATTTTTTACTATTTCTAGGATCTCCCCTTCAGCTGCTAGTGCCATTTGATATAAGGTTATCTTTCATTTCCTCTGTATATGTAACAAAATTAAGGAAAATAGGACAGCAAATGCTTAGTTATGGGAACTGAGTGAACCACACTGACTCCATGTTGTGATGCAATTCTGCTCCAGTCTTTTATCTTTCCTTTTATCACTCTGTTTTAAAGGTATTTCTTATAAACAACATATCATAGGATTCTGGCTTTTAATACAGTCTGCTATCTAATTCTATTTTATGGGAGATTTCATCCCATTCCCATTCATAGTTAACATGACTAACCCTCTATTTCCTGCCATCTTGTTTTCTCCAAATTATATTTTTCTTTTTCCTTCCCTAAACCACCTCACCAGTGTTTTGCTTCTGACTACCATCTCCCTCAATCTTCCCTTCCCTTTAAAAGTCCCTCCCCACCTTTCTTATCTCTTTCTCCCTCTACTTCTGTTCTCCCTTCTATTACCCCGTCTTTCTCTTTCCATTTCTCTTCCTATTTCCTATAGGATGAGACAAGTTTCTATATTAAACTAATTTATGTCTGAAATTCTCTCTTTGAGCCAAATCCAATGAGATTAAGGTTCACACAATGCTCATTTCCCTCTCTTCTTTCCCACAAATGCAATAGATCTTTTTTTGCTTCTTCATGTGATGTAATTTACCCCATTTTACCTCCCTCTTCCTCTTCTTCCAGTACAATCCCTTTTCAACTCTAGCTTCATTTTTTATATCATCACAATAAAGTCAAATTATACCTATACCCTCTAAATATACCCCTATCAAAGATATCAATTCCAAAGAGTTAAACATGTCATCTTCCTAAATAGGGATGTAAACATTCTAACCTTTAAAAAACATGTTTTTTTTCCCTCTCTTTTTACCTCTTTACACTTCTCTTGAGTTCTGTATTTGAAGATCAAGTTTTCTGTTCAACTCTGGTCTTTTCATCAAAAATAAATGAAAATCTCTTTTTTTCATTGAAGATAATGCTTAATTTTGCTGGATAGTTGATTCCTGGTTGCAGGAACTTAGCATCCAAGTTCCTTTGCCCTCTGGAATATCATATTTCAGGCCCTTCAATCCTTTAAAGTGGAAGCTGTTTAGAGTACTAGGTAATTCTGATTGTGGTTTCTTTCTGGCTGCTTGCAGTATTTTCTCCTTGATATAATATTTCTGGAATTTAGCTACAATATGCTTTGGAGTTTCGTTTTGGGGTCTCTTTCAGGAGTTGACTGGTGGATTCTTTCAATGGCTATTTTGCCCTTTGGTTTTAGGACATCAGGGCAGTTTTCCTTGATGATTTCTTGAAAAATGTTGTCCAGGCTCTTTTTTTCAGCGTGATTTTCAGGTAGCTCAATAATTCTTAGATTGTCTCTTTTGGATCTATTTGCCAGGTCAGTTGTTTTCCTGATGAGGTATTTTACATTCTCTTCTTCTTTTTTTTTTTTTTTTTTTTTCCATTTTTGGGAGGGGGACTTTGTTTGACTGATTTTGATGTCTCATTGAGTAATTCATTCCAATTTTTCAATTCTAATTTTTGGTCAATTATTTTCTTCAGTTAGCTTTTTTAATTTCCTTTTCATTTGGCCAAGTGAACTTTTAATTAGATTTTTTCATTAGATTTTTTTTTTTTCCATTTCACAAATTGTTTTTTAAGGAGTTGTTTTCTTTTTTTTCCATTTCATCAAAACTATTCTTTAAGGTGTGCTTTTCTTCAGACAATTTCTGTGTTTCCTTTTCCAGAACTCTTATTTCTTTCCTAATTTTTCTTCTAACTCTGTTTTTGTTTTTGTTTTTACTTCTGAGACAATTGGGGTTAAGTGACTTGTCTAGGGTCACAGAGATAGGAAGTGTTAAGTGTCTGAGGCCAGATTTGAACTAAGGTCCTCCTGCCATCAGGAATGGTGTTCCATCCACTGAACCACCTAGCTGCCCCTCTTCTAACTTTTAAAAGATCCTTTTTGAATTCTTCCAAGAGACCCTAGTGAGATGGAGACTAACTTATATAACTCTCGAGGCTTTAATCTGAAGATATTTTGCTTTTAGAGTCCTGAGCATCTGAGGTCTCTTCTTCCTTGTCTCCATAAAATATATCTCTGGTCAGAACTCTTTTTGCTTTTTTGACCATTTTTAAAGGTTGAGGTCTACTTTTAGGGTAAAGGGGAGATTGTCCCAAGCTTCATACTGCCCTGGTGCTGAGGCTGCTGACTTTCTTCCCATTCTGGGTGGGCATGGCCAAGTCCCATGTTATGCTAGAGTCCAGGGGCTCACTATTTGCCTTTGGTAGTTGCCTTAGATATTTCACAGCTAATCTGCTGATCCATTGGCTTTTGGACAGGACAAAGTAGCAAGTGTTGCTGTATTTTGGCTTCAGATTTCCCATTAGATTCTCCTAGAAGATGGAAACCTCTTCACTATGAGTTTCCTTGCATTGCACTGTGCTAGGCTTGCAACCCACCCTATCCCCCCACCCAATTGAGCTGGCATTTTTTGAAGTTCTCTCAAAATATCTTCTGCTGGAAATGTGTTACACTCCAAGTATTTTTGTGTTCTGTAACTCCAAGACTAGTTCAGAGGCTTGATCTAGTATTGATCTGAGGGAATCCAGGAACAGCTCAGACAATGACCTGTCTACTCTCTGCCATCTTGGTTCTGCCCTCTGTGATTCAATTCTGCAGCTAGCTCAATTCCCTTTCTATTTAATTATGACTTTAATACAAAATCTGTCTTGTGAGAAAACTTCACTCAATTGTAGGAATTGAGAGGAAATCCTATTTTATTGTTTGAACCTAGCCCTCTATGTCTAGAAAGCTGGGTTGCCCCCTATTTATTGTTTAGAGATTTTTAACAAAGCACCTAATAATGCCAGCCAGCCAGAAAGTCCATCAGATCCAAAGACTGATGCAATGCAAGAAGTTTTCTCACAATTGTCCATCTCAAGCAATCTGAAAACAGGTCCTGTACTCATTGGTTGGTTGGTTATTGTTTCTACATTCCTTTGATTGTTCACAGATGCTTTGGGGGTGAGGGTGACCCACATCTTTTTTGAATTGTGAGAATTGCCTCCCTCTCCCAATTTGGAAAGTCCCTAATCTTTCATCTATTTAGAAATCAGATTATTTAATGTTGTATTATTTCCTTTAATTAAATGATTTTGAATAATTGTTTTAATGTATAAAAGTTTGTCACTCATCTCAGGTGACTCCTATGTGTTTATTTATGTAGATGTTTTATTCCCCATTAGATAATAAACTTCTTGAGAGCAGAAATTATTTTTGCTTTTACTTTCTAACTTTAGCGTAGTCCTTTGTCTGCACACAGTAAGGCCTTATGTGGATGCTCATCTTTTGTTCATAAAAAAATTAAAACAGGAAGGATCTTGGGGTTATTGTGAAGAAAAGTCTTATAAATGCCAAAGCCTTTGAAAAGATAAGCTTTCCTTATTATTATCATCCATGTGATTCCATTTATAGTTTACTCGTAATATCAAATCATTTATTTATTCATTAATTTATTTTTGTAAAGTCAATTTAATGAGTAAAGTAAAATTAGTGCTACTTTCAAGGCAAAACACATTTCTTCCATACATGACATATTGCCTTCATATAGAACTCCCTGAGGTAGCATACATGAAATAGAATACTTGAAAGTTCTATCATTGAAGTGTCTTCTATATCAATGTGAATTATTCTATGGATTTCATAGAGAGCAATGTTATTGTCTAACAGATCCTCCATAGGTGTAGTACCTAAATATAGATATTTGCTTAGGCTTATTAAGGATCACAGAAAAATATACACATACATTTTCTTTCCTTTCTCAAAATTGTTTTAGAGCTCTTTGCCATGATCACCTCCTACCATGAAACATACTTATACTGGGGAATGTTGCATCCCTAGGTAGACTAAACTTCTTGAGGGGAATTCCATTTATAAGCATCTGGTAATTAATTCCTATGGGTCAGACACCATTCTACACTGGGGCTATAAAGACAAAAATCAAAAGGTCTGTCCCTAAAAGAGTTTATACTCTTCTTGTGGGAAACACAGGCTACATATGTTAATAGGCTGGGTTAAGTGACTTGCCCAGGGTCACACAGCTAGGAAGTGTTAAGTGTCTGAGATCAGATTTGAACTTGGGTCCTCCTGAATTCAAGGCTGGTGCTCTATCCACTGCGCCACCTAGCTGTCCTCTAGTAGAAAATTTATTAGAAATAACTTCAGGGTGATGGGAAGAACACTTAGAATTGAAGAATTTGAGAATCAAAGATTTCAAACTGCAATAGATGCCAGAGTTCAATGATTCCAATGATTCCAGAAAATGGGGCAGAGGCAGGCTAAAAGACTTGTTAGTGAGTATCAGTGGAGGGAGTAGCAAGAGTTGGATCTTGAAAGGACCTTGGGATTCCAAAAGTCCGGTTAGAAAGGAGGAGATTACAGGCATGGGGTAGGGAGCATCAGATCATGGAAAAGCAAGAGAGGGGAGGCAAAATGTTATTTGCTGAGTTATAATAAAGGAGAGTCCACTTTGATTGGAACTCAGTGGGGTCAGCAGGGAGCAATGTGAAGTCAGTGTGGTCAGACAGTCTAGAGTTAGATGGTGAAAGGCTTTAAATTCTTAACAAAGGAGTCTATTTGATTGTAGTCACATCAGAGTAGAGCAGAGATTATGTGGTATTTATCTTGGTATCCATGTCAATGTCTTCCAAATGGTACATCTACTTAAATACTATGAAAATTTTATTAATAAATTTGGTTCACTACACAATACAGCCAAATGAATTCCCCATAGTGGACAATTTCTGAAAACCACTGAGATAGGCAAAAAAATAATTTTGACTACTAACATGTGTATCTTTATACATTAGTGTTTTTCCATTTGTTAAAAACAAACAAACAAACAAACAAACAAACAAAAACAAAACAAAACAGTACTCGGAAGGGGAGTGGGAAAGCTAGGTAACACAGTGGATAGAGCACCAGCCCTGAAGTCAGGAGGATCTGAGTTCAAATTTGACCTCAGGCACTTAACACTTCCTTGGCAAGTCACTTAGCCCAATTGAGTCAGCCAAAAAAAAAAAAAGGAAGGAGCACCTTTTGAATTGTGTCTTAGCCTCAGCTTTGTGCTGTGCTTTTATCTGACCAAAATTTTGTTAAATATTTGCCAAATTGTATCACAGAGCTAACTGTGTTTAAGAAAAGATGCTAAGAAAGATGGCGTTTGTAAGCAGTAGATTAAAAAAAAAAAAATTACAGCCCCACCCCCAAATAAATGGATATTAGGTTGGTGAAAGATAAATTTTGGTGACAGGAAAATTTTAAAAGGGAAAACAATTGTGAATTTTATCTGTTTATTTTTAACTTCAATGCAAATAGAAAGCTAGTTTTGGTGTAAAAAAGATATATTCAAATGAATTTTAACTGAATTAGAAATTATAATTTTGTTATTTTTTTCTAATTCAGTAAAATAATTTTTGGATAATTTAAATGGGATGGTAAGTGGAATAGCATTGTACTCTAAGAAATAATAAAACGGACAGTTTTACAGAAATCTGAGAATATAATGATGCCCAACGAACCAGGGGAATACTTTCTATATTAACAATATCATAAAGATAAACAACTTTGAAAGATTTAAAAACTCTGATCAACACATTGACCAACTTTGATGAAGATCCATGATGTGATATGCTATTCACCTACTGAGAGAGGATTCAGATGCAGAGGGAGACTTTTTTTGGATATGGCCAGCGCAGGAATTAGTTGTTCTTGATTATCTATATTTACTACAAGGGTTTTGAATTGTTGGGTTTTTTTTGTTTGTTTGTTTGTTTTTCCTAGTGGAGGGGGAAATAGAAAAGAGAGAAAATAGACTTTTGTTAATTGGAAAAATAATTAAATTTAAAAATAGAATGTGATTTTGGTTTATGAGTATGTATCCTGTGGGTTTAGTTAATGTGAATCTCTTCAGTAGGTTCTTATTAACACAGAGTTTTTGTCACTGTCAGGCTAAACCTTGAATCATAAGGTCTTGGAGAAGAAAAGATTTAAGGGGACAAGAAAGATCGCTATCTTCAAGCATTGGAGGAAGTGCCATGTGGAAAAGGTATTTTCATTCTCTTTAACCCCAGAGGTGATGTGTGGACGTGACAGATGGACAGTTTTCAGCTCAATTTAAGCAAAAACTTCCTTGAAAATTGTAAGGCAGCTTAATGTAATTGAAAACACACCGGTTTAGAATCAGAAGATTGGGGCCCAGCTATGGTTCTGCTACTTCCTACCTGTCTGGCCTTAGGCAAAATATCTCACTACTCTGAGTTTCTATTTTCCCAACTCTAAAGTAAGGGGACTGGCTTAGATTGCCTCAATGTTCCTTCCAAGTTCTAGATCAATGTGCTCAAATAGTTTAAAACTAGAATGGGCTATATCTGAAGGTAATACAAGTTGACATGAATACAAACACATACATTCACACACACACACAGTATGTGTATACATGAATGTATAGCTTCAAAGAAACAAATTTGAGGCAGGCACTACTATTATTATTATTATCTCTATTTTACAAATTAGGAAACTGAATAGGTAGAAGTCTATCATTACTGAAGATTTCTCAGGGGCAGCTAGGAATTATGGTGGGTGGAGTCGGGAAGAATTCATTTCATATTCTGTCTCAGACATTTACTAACTTTGATCCTCTTCCTTCATCTCAGTTTTCTCATCTGATTAATGTGGGATTAACAGCATCTATCTTCCAAGATTGCAGTGAGGATCATATTTATAAAGTGCTATATATATGTATATAATGCAGATATATAATAAATATGCACATATATATAACATTTGATCTGCTGTTAGCTATTGTTCTTGGAGGGGAGGCTGGATGATACCTTGCTGTGTGGAGGGGATTCCTGCTCGTCTGTGATTCACACTAAATGAGTTTTTGAGGTCCCCTCCATTTCTGGGTTTTTCTGAGGCTGTGATTCCAAAGTTTCCCACACCTAAAATAAGGATGTAAGAATGTGTGTAACTTGTGGGTGGGTGAGAGAGTGAGTGGGTGGATAGGAGGGAAAAGATTTAGATTAGAAGGAAGAGACTTGAGTTTAGGATGTCAGATGAGTGTTCAAGAGAGATTAGATCAATAAAAGGTGAGCTGTTAGTGAAGCAACCTGAAGAGCTTTTTTTTTTTTTGTGGTTGCTTAGTGATGTCCCACTCCCAGTGACCCAAATTTTTTTGGCAAAGACACTGGAGAGATTTGCCATCTCCTTTTCCAGCTCATTTTATAGATGAGGAAACTGAAGTAAACAGGGCTAAGTGACTTGGTCAGGGACACCAGCTAGTAATTGGATTTGAACTCATAAGGGTGAATGTTGGCCCAAAGTATTTAGTGACTAAAATAAGTCAGTACACAATTAAATGATAAAGTGGTTTGGGCAAGTGGCATTTAGCTAGAAATATATTTATAACTAGGGTAGGATGGGACTTTGACTAGGGCACAGACTTGGGGGGAACAGGGTGTATTCTATTCCCATAGAACTGTGGAGACTACTATCTCCAGGTCCATATCAAGCTGGTGAGCAGTGACCTTGTTCACTGCTGGACTGCCCTTCACCTCCCACTCCTGGTGGCCCCATCCCCTTTTCCAGGGCCCTCAGGTGGCCCTTTCCAGGGCTCTTCTACACTCAGTTTCTCCTCTGTACCACTCCCCCATACTCAAACTGTTTTTTGCTTCCAGTGAAAGAATTCCTCTTGATGACTCTCTAACAATGGGATAAAATGATTAAGACTTTCTCTCCCAGAATCTGATCATCCCATTTATGTAACTCCCTCCCCACTCCCTTTCCCCCTCGGCTCACTAAGTGCTAAAGTGGTTTTGAGCAAAAGCACTTAGCCAATAGCAGAGTTATAACTAGGGTGAGGAGATGGAGCCTTGACTGGGGCACAGATATGATGGGGGTAAGGTATTTATGTTTATGTAGACTCAGTTCTAGGGACTTTACTTTCTTATATTCTCTCCACCTTCCTCCCCACAGATATCCCAATTTTTTATTCTCCATTATAGGAGTTCTCAGCTTGGAACCCCAAAAGGAAGGCAGCAAAGCCTGAGTCCATGTCACAGTCAGTGGAAAGTCAGTCTAATTAGGGAGGCTCCCACGTGACTCAGGTAGGTTGGAAAGCCCCAGAAGGGCAGGGATAGCCACCAGCTGGTAGGCGATTGTCCATCTGTCTGCTGGGGCTTTTGCCTGAGTCTCAGATTTTTAAATCCTTGCCATCTACTAAGTCAGGATAATGCTGGGATTAATGAGTTGGTTGCAAAAAAAACGACAACAAAACCCCCAAACCTTGAGCACTTCAGGAAAAGCAGAGACTCAAAGATCTTACCATCATTGTTACTATTCAACCAAGGATACAGGAGGGAGGAAAACATTACATCATCCAAACAACCCCTCATTGGCTGAGTATTTCCTGAGAGCAGAACTCTGTTTTCAGGAGCTTGGCTCTCCTGAGTATCTCAAACAGCACAAAATCTTTTCCTATAAATTAACTTTGAAGACTTAGGGTCTCTGAGGGTTACAGCCCAGCCATGGAGATCATGCTACTTTGGGAAATGCCCCTGTAGCTTATGATCTCTCTGAATAGTAACCTTTTCTCTCTTTGTACTTTAGCTCTCAGTTTTTTACTGCTATCAATGCACAATACAATATGCATGAGGACTATGTGGATAGTGGCTAGTGAAACTGTGACAACAGGTCTGTTTGTTAGTTTTCTGCCAAATGGAATGCAATATGACGACACATGTATAACCATTCAGTTGCTCTTGTTCTCAATGGGGAATGAGATGAGGAGAAAGGGAGAGAGCATGGAACTCAAAGTTTTAAAAACAAATGTTAAAAATTGTTTTTATATATAACTGAGGAAAAATAAAATAATAAATAAAAAAGAAGAAAAAATAGAATGCAAGTTAATTGGTTTTGTCTATTTTTTACACAGTTATAGTTCTCAGATTCCAATGCAATTACTTGCCTGCTAGAACTATTTTAAACATATATTATATTGTTTCACAGCTAAGAACTAAAACTCTTTTGTTTATTTTTCAAGAATATCCTCTAAATATGGGAATATGTTTAGAAGAATTGCACTTGTTTAACCTATATCAGATTGTCATCTTGGGGAGGGGAGAAAAGTGGAAGAAAAATTTGCAACACAAGGTTCTGCAAAGATAAGTGTTGAAAACTATCTGTGAATGGATTTGGAAAAATAAAATACTACAAAAAATTAAAAAAAATAAAACAGCAATTTTTTCATCTCAAAAAATTTAGTCTTAACTAAATTGTACAAAAGTATTCATAACAGAAGAAAAATGAACATAATGTGTTCAATGTTTGGAGAAAGGTTAAAAGAATTCTCTTGTATAATGAAGTCTCAACAACTCCCTCATCTACTGGGCTACATAGATAAATTATTTTATGTATTGGTAGAAGGAGTTTCCATACTGGAATCTCCGAGAGTAACAACAATCTTGAACCCTTAATCGATTCATATAACCCTATAAAATAACATATGAACACTACAAGGACATATCAAAAGACATTTATTAAGTGACACAAAATAAGATCAATAAGAACAGAATGAGATGCACAGAGATGCCAATTTTATTTGAGAGGGAAAAGGGCAGTCTCAAAGATGAGGCTTTAGAAGTATATTGACAGATTGAGAAGAATATACAAAATAATTGTATTTTTTTGTTTGCTTATTTTATTCAAATGTATGGTATAAATAGGTCATGAAACATGCTTCCCTCTTCTCTGAAAAAAAGTGGGGCACTCAGGAAGCAGATTGTACACAGAAATGTGGTAGTTTTGTGTCATGGTTTCCTTTGTAAGAAGAGAGGGTTCAATGCGGAATCAGGAAATGACTGGTATAAAAAGAGAAAGTCATCAAGAAAATACTGCTCTAAAAAGGACTCTGATATAATATTGATTTTATTTGTTATTATTATACATGGTATATAATGTATGTGCTTATTTTTCCAACTTGCTCACAAGGTAAATAGTTCAAATTTACATTATGGTGGAAGATTAACACTATTTCTGGTCTGATGTAGATACTGATGTTTATCATGAATGTTGTTTTTATCATAATTGCTATGAGGCTGATGGCAATTATATTTTAAAAAAAAGCATGATGATGTTTTTTGGAGGTATGAAAAGAATTAGAATATTTTAGATGATTTTTTCCCTTTGGTAACTACAAAGTAATAACTTTGAATGAAGAAATAACTTTTGAAATAAGTTCACCAATGCTTAACTCGTCAATTAATTTGGATTATTTTAGTTTAAACAAATAGGAAAAGAACAAGATCTCCAAGATTCTTTTTGGAAAATAACCATCCTGATCTTGGGTGCCAATAGCCATTTTATTTTTCATTTCTAATCTTGTTTTAGGTGACATTATTTGGTAGAACATAGAGTCTGACTGAAAGCCTAAGAGAATAAATTCTGCAGTTGGTCAAATAATAAAAAATGATATCCTTCAGTGATACAGAATTTTTCTTCACAGGAGTTTGAGGTCTCTATAGCCATGATTTCATCCCTGTTCATGGCATACTCAGCAGGCCAGGTAGGAATGATGAGCACTATTACCGTAAAGATCATCATTATCTGCCTTTTCTGAATATTGAGATGTTAAGTTCTGAGGATAGTAATTTTTCCAAGGTCACACACAATAATAATGTAAAATAGAAATAAGCATGCTTTACTTACTATATCCTATTATTTGGTTTAGTTGTTTATATACTAACTATCAGAATCAGTCCTTTATCTTCCTACCTAGACTTCTCCCTCCATTCTCTCAATTTACTGTATTTTAAAATTTTATTTTATTTTGTAATTCCAGAGAGAGATCACTTTTGGAGCACTGGTCAAATCTCAAATACTTTGAATCTGGATCCCAAGTCCAACCTTGAAATAAGAAAAAGGAAATTGTTTGCAGTCTCCCTCACATCCCAAACATGTTTTCTATGAATATTTAATCTACTTAAGATTTAAGTTGTGGCTCCTGAAACTCTTGAAGAATTTATGAGGCTCATGCCATACCAATAATTTGACTGAATTTCAAAGTTACAGCTGATCAGATATTATTTTTGTTGTTCAGGCCTTTCATTTTGGGGCAAGATACTGGAGTGTTTTGCTATTTCCTTTTCCAACTTATTTGACAAAGGAGGAAACTGAGGCAATCAGGGTTAAGAGACTTGCCTAGTGTCACACAGACACACAGTGTCTGATATTAAAGTTGAACTCATATCTTCCTTACTCTGGACTTGATGCTCTATCCACTGCTCCACCTCAAATATTGTTTGTTTGGCCAATTCATTGGAATACTAGTGACTCCCTCCCCCAGTTTTAACCTGTGATATTAACTTTCATAGCATATATATATATATAAAGAAACGAGCTAAAGAGTCAGTTAAAAAGGTAATTGAGACAATTAATAATTCTGGAAAACTTGACGGATATAAGATAAATTCATACAAATCATTTCTATTTCTAAATGATACTAATAAAATCCAACTTTCTATTTGAGAGATAGTAAGAGAAATTGCATTTAAAATGACTACAGAATATGTAAAATATTTAGGACTCTACTTTCCAAGATACACACAAGATAAATGTAACTATTAAAAAAAACTATAAAAATATACATGTAAATAATTGGAAAAAAGTTAATTGCTCATGGATAGGATGAACCAGTATAATCAAAATGATAACATTGACCTACATTAATTGATGTATTTAATGGTATTTCACCAAACAATGGAAAAATCCTTTATAGAATTAGAAAAAATAATCATGGAATTCATATTGAGGAAAGAGTTCAAGAAATGAAAAGCCATGTAGCTACAAATCAGAAATTATTAAAGCAATTTAATCCTGGCTAAAAATTAGATTGATCGATAGAACAGATTAAATAACAGTATATAGAAATAAATGTATCTAACGTTCTAGTAGTAAATAAATACAAAGACCCTAGCTACTTGAATAAAAATTATTTGACAAAAACTATGGGAAAATTGGATAGCAATATTGAAAAAACTAGATTTAGATCAAGATCTTATACTTTATATAAAGAAAAACTCCAAATGGGTATATGACCCAGATATAAAAGACCATATCATAAACATATGAGAGGAATATGGAAAAATTACTTCTCTGATCTATGGATGAGAAAAGTTCCGAAGTAAAAAAAGATAGAGAAGATTCCAGAAAATAAAAGGTATAATTTTGGTTACACAAAATTAAGAAGTTTTTACATAAACAAATCTAATATAAATAAGATTCAAAGGGAAACAATTGGAAGAAAAAAATCTTTGCAGCAAGTTTCACTGATAGGTTTTTTCTTTAAAAAGCTATGTAAGGATAATTGTCAAATTGGCTAGAATGACAAGGAAAGATAATGCAGAATGTTGGAGGGGATGTGGGAAAATTGGGACACTGATACATTGTTGGTGGAACTGCAAATACATCCAGCCATTCTGGAGAGCAATTTGGAACTATGCTCAAAAAGTTATCAAACTGTGCATACCCTTTGACTCAGCAGTGTTACTACTGGGCTTATATCCCAAAGAAATTTTA
This sequence comes from Sminthopsis crassicaudata, assembly GCF_048593235.1. Classification (NCBI taxonomy): domain Eukaryota; kingdom Metazoa; phylum Chordata; class Mammalia; order Dasyuromorphia; family Dasyuridae; genus Sminthopsis; species Sminthopsis crassicaudata. The sequence goes on from NC_133622.1 coordinate 67,493,425, forward strand.
AAGAAGAGAAAGGGCCCTGTATGTGCAAGAATGTTTGTGGCAGCCCTCTTTGTAGTGGCCAGAAACTGGAAACTGAATGGGTGCCCATCAATTGGAGAATGGTTGAATAAATTATGGTATATTAATATTATGGAATATTATTGTTCTGTAAGAAATGACCAGCAGGATGATTTCAGAAAGGCCCAGAGAGACTTACATGAACTGATGCTGAGTGAAATGAGCAGGACCAGGAGATCATTATATACTTCAACAACAATACTGTATGATGATCAATTCTGATGGACATGGCCCTCTCCAACAATGAGATGAACCAAATCAGTTCCAATAGAGCAGTAAATTTTATGCATAGGTAATTTTTCAGCATTGACAATTGCAAAACCTTTTGTTCCAGCTTTTCCCCTCCTTCCCCCACTCCCTCCCCCAGATGGCAGGTTGACCAATACATGTTAAATATGTTAAAGTTTAAGTTAAATACAATATATGTATACATGTCCAAACAGTTATTTTGCTGTACAAAAAGAATTGGATTTTGAAGTAGCATATAATTAGCCTGTGAAGGAAATAAAAAATGCAGGCGGACAAAATTAGAGGGATTGGGAATTCTATGTAGTGGTTCATAGTCATCTCCCAGAGTTCTTTCTCTGGGTGAAGCTGGTTCAGTTCATTACTGCTCTATTGGAACTTATTTGGTTCATCTCATTGTTGAAGAGGGCCACGTGCATCAGAATTGATCATCATATAGTATTGTTGAAGTGTGTAATGATCTGGTCTTTCTCATTTCACTCAGCATCAGTTCATACAAGTCTCTCCAGGCCTCTCTGAAATCATCCTGTTGGTCATTTCTTACAGAACAATAATATTCCATAATATTCATATACCACAATTTATTCAGCCATTCTCCAACTGATGGGCATCCACTCAGTTTCCAGTTTCTGACCACCACAAAGAGGGCTGCCACAAACATTCTTGCACATACAGGTCCCTTTCCCTTCTTTAAAATCTCTTTGGGATATAAGCCCAGTAGTAACACTGCTGGTCAAAGGATATGCACAGTTTGAAAACTCTTTGAGCACAGTTCCAAATTGCTCTCCAGAATGGTTGGATTCTTTCACAGCTCCACCAACAATGTATCAATGTCCCAGTTTTCCCACATCCCCTCCAACATTGTGCATTATCTTTCCCTGTCATTCTAGCCAATCTGACAGGGAAGGAAGGGAAAGTGATCAAAATAAATGCCAAATTGTCAACTGAAAACACCAAAAGTGCTGTTTTATGGACATCAGTATACTTAAGGTCTGTGTGGGAATATACAAATAAGAGAAATTGGTGAACTAGAGATACATTATTCATTCCATAAAATGATGCTTTGACATGTAAAGAATGGACATATTGCTTTATTTAGATATTTGCTAATAAGCAATATCAGAGGTATAACGAGGGTTAAGTGACTAGAGATTTGTTCCTTGCCATAGACTCTTCAAACCAATAACATTGACTTCTTGGTTGTTCCATGAACAAAACATTCCCTGAATCTCAGCTTTGTGGATTTTCTCTGGCAGTACCTAAAGGGCAATTGCTCTACCTGAAATACTTCCTTCTCTCCACTCTGCCTAATAATCGTCCTTGCTACTGTTTAGTTGTTTTAGTCATATCCGACTATGACCTTATTTGCGTGTTTCTTGGCAAAAGTACTAGGATGTTTTTGTCCTTTCCTTCTCCAGTTTATTTTTCAAGTGAGGAAATTGAAACAAATAGTTAAGTGATTTATGTACTAGATATGCTAGTACCTAAAACTAAATTTGAATTCATATTTTTCTGACTCCTGATCAAGTGTTAAATCCACTGAGTCACCTTAGGTGCCCAACTAGCCTTCTTAGATCCTTTAAATCCCAACTAAAATGCCTTTTACTTAAGCCTTCTCTAACCCTTCTTAATTCTGATGCCTTCTCTTAATTATTTCTTATTTATCCTGTATATAGCTTGCTTTGTATAGATTTGTTTGCACGTTGTCTCCTCCATTAGATTGTAAGCTTTTTGAGGGCAGGAGGCTGTCTATTGCCCCCCTTTTTTGTATTATCATTGTTTAGCACAGTATCAGGCACATAGTAGGTACTTAATATTTGATAACTGAATTTAAAGAATGCTGATACTCTGGTTTTTCATCAGCTTAGAAAAGGAGCTTATCACATTGTTATCAAGAATAATTTTAAAAATATTTCTTTTTCCCTGGGGAGCACACCTCAACTGAACTCTCCAGTTTGGTCCTTCCCTCTTTACTCTCTTCCAATCCCTATTCTTTTATGAGACTTCCAAAGCTTACTTGTACTCAAAATTTCTGGCTACTCTTCTCTTTATTATTCCTGCTAGACATACCAAGAGATCTGACAATCCAATAGTGTGTAAACTCCTTGAGAGCAGGGACTATATCATTTCGTCTTTATATTCTCAGTATTAGCACATTGTAAGTACTTAAAATATAGAATTGCATTGAATTGAATCAGGGAAGAAAATAGTTCTGAAATGATTTCTGAATTCATTGGAATACAAAGCAAGTTTGTAGAAAGAATTGTGCCCCAAAATGTACACTTTTATATATGCAGTAGAAAGGGGGGGGAAAGCATTAATTAAACATGGAAGCATGACTTTATTAAGTGTAGCTTGCTTTTAAAATTATCTATCTATCTATCTATCTATCTATCTATCTATCTATCTATCTATATCTATCTATGTTGAATTTTAAGTATAATTTTTTGAAGCTGTCTTGTTTGGGATTAACAGTTTCCATTGGAGAGAGAGAGAGAGCACATTCAGCTTGCTTCATGGCGACCATCATGCTTAAATGTAAAGAACATTCTTACTGGTTGATCTTAGTCAAATCAATTTGTCTGATTTTGAGTTTCTAGAGTGAGACTAGATTTCTAAGGTCTCTTTAGAATCTGATATCATAGGATCAGACATTTGTGCCTTCAAATAGTATTCTTTCAAGTGAACTATTCAGGCAGGAAATGTTCTAAAAATACAATTTGCAATCAAAAAATTATGTATTTTCTAGGACAATCTTCAGTAATCAAACTTAAACCCCTTCACAAATTGGATCTGGGGTGCATCTGGGTCTCCGTGTGGGTGGTTGATGAAGCACTATATTACAGCATTATGAATGACTGAAATTCAGTGGAGATGATCAGTCCAAGAAGTCTGAGTCCTAAGGGATCGCATCCCATTTACCAAGAGTAAGAAGACACTGAAAAGGATAAAATGAATAAACCACTGATTTTATGTACTTGTCAGGGGGCTTGAAAAGTTAATTAGTTCCTGTCACCAGAGGGCGCCCCAACTCAAGTTGACTTACCTGCCTTGCCAAGGGTTAAAAAAGACCTTTAACAGGTTTATTGGATGTCAGAGCTGGAAGAACTTAAGGGATCCCAGAATGTAGAGATGCTCCAGACATTTATGACTGTCTCCTCTAATAGCCCATACCCTTCTCTCATAAGCCATTCCAGCGTTTCCCATTCCTCAGCATTAGGAGACATTCAGAGATGAAGAGCTCCTCTCTCCATTATCCAAAATTGGATTATACCCATGACACTTTAGGGCCAAAAGGTTGGCCACCTGGATTTGGGTTTGCATGAAACCAGGGAAAAGTTAAATTTTAATGGTCCCTATTACCTCAAAGGTGATGTATAAAGTATTTTGGCATTTAAGCCCTTCACAATCTGAATTTTTCCTATCTTTCCAGTCTTGTTATACTTTTTGTCCACGTTCCATGATCAAGCTACATTGGATTATTTTCTGGTCCTTGAATCTCTGTATTTGTGACTTTTGTTGACTGTTCCCCCCATGCTTTTCATTCTCACCTTGGCCCTCTATATTCCTCTAAGTTTCCTCTCAGATCTTACGCTCTACAGGAAGCCCTTTTTCAGGGTTTCCAATTCTCATTCTTCCTCACCCCCATCAGAGTCCTGGTCCTTTCTCACTGATATTTTATATTGCCTTCTATATATTGTCTTAAGTATTTGTGGGCATGTTGCCTCCCCCACATTGGAAAGGGAACTCCTTAAGGGCAGGAACCTCTTCCCCCTCCTTTTTTTTTGGGGGGGGAGATCTTTATATTTACAGGATATGGTGTACTCAGCAAGTACTTCTTGACTGAATGAAGTATGTGTGTATGAATTTTGTTTCCCTAAGAGAAACATACATAATATAAATAATTTTCCTATTATCTTTTTCTTCATTTCCCTTCTATCTTTCTTCCTTTCTCCTCCTTTTCTCCTTTTTCTCTTTTCTCTTTCTTTCCTCTATTTCTTCCTTTTCTTTTCTTTCCTTCCTTTCTCCTTCCTTCCTTCCTTCTTCCTCCTTCCCTTTCCTTCCTTCCTTCCTTCCTTCTTCCTCCTTCCCTTTCTTTTCTTCCTTTCTTTCCTTCCTTCCCTTCCTTCCTTCCCTTCCTTCCTTCCCTTTCCTTCCTTCCCTCTTCCTTCCTTCCTTCCTTTCCTTCCTTCCTTTCCTTCCTTCCTTCCCTTTCCTTCCTTCCTTCCTTCCTTCCTTCCTTCCTTCCTTCCTTCCTTCCTTCCTTCCTTCCTTCCTTCCTTCCTTCCTTCCTTCCTTCCTTCCTTCCTTCCTTCCTTCCTTCCTTTCCTTCCTTCCTTCCTTTCCTTCCTTTCCTTCCTTTCCTTCCTTTCCTTCCTTTCCTTCCTTCCTTCCTTCCTTCCTTCCTTCCTTCCTTCCTTCCTTCCTTCCTTCCTTCCTTCCTTCCTTCCTTCCTTCCTTCCTTCCTTCCTTCCTTCCTTCCTTCCTTCCTTCCTTCCTTCCTTCCTTCCTTCCTTCCTTCCTTCCCCTTGCTAATTTTTCCTTCCTTTCTTTATCCTCAGTTCTTAGCACAGTATCTGGTACATAGTAGGTGCTTAATAAATAAATACTATCAGTGACAGGGAATGGGTAAAGTAGGCAGAGAGAAAGATTCCTCTGTGGCCATGTCATGGAGAAAGCCCCAGAAGGTGAATTTGACCATTCTGTAATCACGAACAAAATGTGTTTAACCTTTGAGCCTTGCTATGTTGGTGCCCTTTGTTTAATGTGGATAATTAAGCACAGCCTCTATTAAAAAAAACCCCAACCTGCTGCATTGTAGTGCATCATTTCCTTCTGTGATTAGTAGAGTTGGAAGATGGCTGATTGCTGTTATTTTAAAAATTCTAACAATTTCATCAATAACTTTTTTAAAAAAATTATTTCCTAAATATGCTCCCATCTACCACTGCCCCCCTACTGTTATATATAAATATTTAAGTAAAAAAGTGAAATACTCAGTACACATACTTTAATTCCCCCAACTCACCTCACATCCCTGCTGAAAGGGAAATATTATCTTTCGATATCTGTTCTTCTGGGACCTAAATTGGTCATTGTCATTAATCTGAATTCCACTCTCTTGGATACTGTTTTCATTTTTATTCTTGTAGTTATTGGATAGATTGATGTCTTGGATCTATGCTCTTGCTCTGCATCAGTTTGGGTCTAAGTTTATATGAATAGTCAGTCCCATCCTTCCCTGAATTTCTTGTGCTTCGTATCTTTATTAAAGTCCATTATTAATACCACCCTTACCTCTCTTTAACCCAAACCTTGTTTTTCTAGGTTGAAGAAGAATATTCTTGCTTGAACCAGGAGATCATTATACACAGCAACAAGAAGATTATATGATGATCAATTCTGTTGGACGTGGCTGTTCTCAACAATGAGATGATTCAAACCAGTTCCAATTGTTCAGTAATGAAGAGAGCCATCTACACCCAGAGAGAGGACTGTAGGAACTGGACGTGTTGTTCACAATGCAGCATTTTCACTCTTTTTGTTGTTTGCTTGCATTTTATTTTGCTTCTCTTTTTTTCTTGTGAGCCATGATAATTGTATAAATATGTATACATATATTGGATTTAACATATGTTCTGCCATGTTTAACATATATTGGACTATTTGCCATCTAGGGGAGAGCATGGGGGAAGGAGGGAACATTGGAACACAGGACTAATGTTAAAGAATTGTCTGTGCATTGTTTTGAAAATAAAAAGCTTAAAAAAGAATAATCTTGCTTCTCTTAGCTTTTTCTTAGATTTCATGTTTCCTCACTCCTTTAATGATTTCATATGTAAAAGGTTTTTTTTTAAGCATCTTACAGATTTGATAATACTAGTATGTGTTCATTGAGAGAATCAAGTGCCAGTCAGTGCTTAAACACAAGAGAGACAATATGTTCAAGATAATTAGTGTTAGAACTTCTTAGAAATCTTAGGACCCTGATATAATCCTGGCCAACTAAAAGTTAGGCCTGGGTCTTTCTGATCTCTGGCAGAAGCAGGAAAATGAAACTAATCCCCAAAATCTGGATTTCATTAGCCATTTCCACTTTGTAACAAGTGTACTTGTAATGCCCCACCAGATGAACATGGAAAGTTCTGAGTTCAGAATGCCTTGAACTAAAAAGGAAGAGGAGATAAGGGAGCACAGATATTAATTTAATGACAAAACAATGTCTCCAGGACACAGAAAAGTCCTTGTTCTCCATCCTTTCTTTTCTCTTGTCAACCAAAGGGCTCCTTGAACTGAAGTCTAATAAATAGCTTAAAGAAGTAAGACAATGTTTATAGTTTAAGCATTACATTGGAGTGACTAAATTCTGGAAGGAAAAAAAAGGTGGGTTCTATGCTCCATCTTGTAGAAAAGGTCCACCCCTCCACCAGAGCATGGAGGTGAGATGGGCAAGTATTTAGGGCCAAGCTAGCAAAAGAAGTATATTACTATACTGGTGTATATATGTTTATAAATGAGTGAAGCCATAGTGTTATATCTTCCATTGCAAGCTCTTTGAGGGCAGGACTCATATCTTCTGCTTCTCTACAATTCTCCTGTCACAAAGTGGATATTCAGTATATAAATGAAGATGATGATGAAGAGGATAATGAAGATGGCAATGATGACTATGACGATTAAACATAGCCAGTTCCATGGAGAGTACTTTGTAACATCTGAAACTCAATATATCCAAAATGGCATTTATTATATTTTCCCGCAAAACTAGCCCTCCTCAAAGCTTTCTTATTTCTACTAAGGGCATCATTTCTTCTAGATATCTAAGTCCTCGATCTTTTTGATTTCTCCTTCCTCCTCCTCCCAATACCCAGCTGTTATCAGTTCTCTTTCCACTACATCTCTCCCATTCATCCCCATTTTTCCACTCACACAGTTACCATCTTAGTCTATTATTACTTTTCACTTTGATTATTGCATTAGGTTCCCAAATGATCTCCCTGCTTCCATTCTCTCTTGTTTCAAATCCATCTTTCACACAGCATCCCAAATAATATTTCTAATGAAAACCTATTTTAAAAATATCCAGTAACTCCCTATTGTTTTATACGTAGTAGGGACTTAACACATGTTTGTAGAACTCTTAAAAGAAACAGTCAGAAGAGAGCCAAAAGGAGAATTTGGTATAGTACCACAGTAAAGTTATTCCTAGAGCTTGTTTCTTGTAATCCTCAGGTAATTGTCTGACCAATTGATTTTTTGTTAAAGAAGAAATATCGAATTGAAGTAATTGATTTTGATATAAGAATAAAGGCCCATCTTAATATATTATCAATCAATCTATGAATCTATCTATGATCTAGCTAGCTATCTGTGTTCTTTTCCTAAATCACAGGAGTTGCAATTTAACCAGCCTGTCTGACTAAGACACAAGACAGAAGACAAGGGGTCATATAAAGAATGGGTGATAAGAGCCGAGAAAGAGATTCAAGGAATTAGAGTAGGAAATGAGGAAATCAAATTATCACTCTTTGCAGATGACATGATGGTATACTTAGAGAACCCCAAAGACTCTGCTAAAAAGCTATTAGAAATAATTCAGAATTTTAGCAAAGTGGCAGGATACAAAATAAATCCACATAAATCCTCAGCATTTTTATATATCACCAACAAAATGCAACAGCAAGAGATACAAAGAGAAATTCCATTCAAAATAACGGTTGATAGTATAAAATATTTGGGAATATATCTACCAAAGGAGAGTCAGGAATTATATGAGCAAAATTACAAAACACTTGCCAAAAAAATAAAGTCAGATTTAAATAATTGGAAAGACATTCAGTGCTCTTGGATAGGCCGAGCGAATATAATTAAGATGACAATACTCCCTAAACTAATCTATTTATTTAATGCTATACCAATCAGACTTCCAAGAAACTATTTTAATGACCTAGAAAAAATAACAACAGAATTCATATGGAACAACAAAAGGTCGAGAATTTCAAGGGAAGTAATGAAAAAAAATAAATGAAGGTGGTCTAGCTATACCTGATCTAGAACTGTATTATAAAGCAACAGTCACCAAAACCATTTGGTATTGGCTAAGAAATAGACTAGTTGATCAATGGCATAGGTTAGGGTCACAGGGCAAGATAATGAATAAAAATAGCATTCTAGTGTTTGAAAAACCCAAAGAGCCCAACTTTTGGGATAAGAATTCATTATTTGACAAAAACTGCTGGGAAAACTGGAAATTAGTATGGCAGAAACTAGGCATGGACCCACATTTAACACCACATACTAAGATAAGATCAAAATAGGTCCAAGATTTAGGCATAAAGAACGAGATCATAAATAAATTGGAGGAACATGGGATGGTTTACCCCTCGGACTTGTGGAGGAGGAAGGAGTTTGTGTCCAAGGGAGAACTAGAGACCATTATTGATCACAAAATAGAAAATTTTGATTACACCAAATTAAAAAGTTTCTGCACAAACAAAACTAATGCAAACAAGATTAGAAGGGAAGTAACAAATTGGGAAAACATTTTTACAGTTAAAGGTTCTGATAAAGGCTTCATCTCCAATATATACAGAGAATTAACTTTAATTTATAAGAAATCAAGCCATTTTCCAATTGATAAATGGTCAAAGGATATGAACAGACAATTTTCAGATGATGAAATTAAAACTATTTCCACTCATATGAAAGAGTGTTCCAAATCACTATTGATCAGAGAAATGCAAATTAAGACAACTCTGAGATACCACTACACACCTATCAGATTGGCTAAGATGACAGGAACAAATAATGATGAAAGTTGGAGGGGATGTGGGAAAACTGGGACACTGATGCATTGTTGGTGGAGTTGTGAAAGAATCCAACCATTCTGGAGAGCAATCTGGAATTATGCCCAAAAAGTTATCAAAATGTGCATACCCTTTGACCCAGCAGTGCTACTACTGGGCTTATATCCCAAGGAAATACTAAAGCAGGGAAAGGGATCTGTATGTAGCAAAATGTTTGTGACAGCCCTTTTTGTAGTAGCTAGAAACTGGAAAATGAATGGATGCCCATCAATTGGAGAATGGTTGAGTAAATTATGGTTTATGAATGTTATGGAATATTATTGTTCAGTAAGAAATGACCAGCAAGATGAATACAGAGAGGCTTGAAGAGACTTACATCAACTGATGCTGAGTGAAACGAGCAGAACTAGGGGATCATTATACACTTCAACAATGATACTGTATGAGGATGTATTCTGATGGAAGTGGATATCTTCAACATAGAAAAGAGCTAATCCAATTCCAATTGATCAATGATAGACAGAATCAGCTGCACCCAGAAAAGGGACACTGGGAAATGAGTATAAACTGAGAGCATTGTTTTCTTTTTTTTTTTCTTTTTTTTTTTTTTGTTTTGTTTTGTTTTTTGTTTCTCTTCCCATATTATTTTTACCTTGCGAATACACTCCTTCTTTTGCAACAACAACAACAACAACAAAATGCAGTTCTGCAAATATATATTGTACCTAGGATATAATATAAAATTTAAATATGTAAATGCCTGCCATCTGGGGGAGGGGGTGGAGGGAAGGAGGGGAAAAACTCTGAACAGAAGGGAGTACAAGGGATAATGTTGTAAAAAAAAAATTACCTATGCATATGTACTGTCAAAGAAAATGTTATAATTATAAAAATTTATGAAAGACAACAACAACAACAACAACAAGAAGACTTTAGCAGCCATATTAAAAAAAAAAAAAAGAATGGGTGAGCTGGGAAATGTGTGTAGGGCATGCATTTTCAAGATCTTGGAGGGACTTCTTTCCAGGACTTTTGGGAAGACCTTAAGAGAGAAAAGGAGGAAGAGAAGATTGTCCTAACTTCTATGGTTCTTTTGTTCTGTGTGACACAGATTGTGAGGACAGTGCTCTGCCTTTTGTGTTCACAAGCAGTTGGATGCAAAGTATGAACTGAAATTGTTCTGTGGAATGTTCATGGAGGCAGAGAAATGAGGGCAGATGCATTGTGGGAGGTTAGAAACAGCCAGAGGAAGCAGAGAATGGCCAAGTCCAGGAATGTACTAGCTGGTAGGAGAGGTAGAGAAGGGGGGGAATCAACCCCATTAAAAATCATGTCAATTTCATCCTTTTATGTATTTTTTAAAAATTGTCTCACACTCATTAATAGTGAGTAAACTGTCCAGACCTATGAGTTTGGGAGGGCATGGGAGGAGAGAAGGAGCAGTCATAATAAGAGGAGTGGAAAGAAACCAGGCCATAGGATGGATACTTGATGAGCTCAGATTTTATATTTTGGTAATTTCTGAGTGTATTTTTACCATATTCTTTACTCAATGTCATTGGACTCAAAACAAGTGGGACAGAGCAGAATATGGCTAATGGGTAATTGAAGTGTCCTCTCATGGTCAAATGTTATACCATCCTCTTCATGGAGAATTACTATGGATATCTGGGGTAAAAGACCTGGCTTAAAAAGGGGGAGGTTGAAGTTTGAACAATGGGGTGAAAGAATGTGTGAGATATTGGGGGATAAGGAGACAAACACAAAAACTGGTTATTTTATGATGTGACCCATCTTTCTACTCTATGACTGATCATACCCACTTAGGGTCAGCTCCTTTTCAAAGTTTGGTTGTGGTGCCTCTGGTTATAGGGACTCTTTTGAACTCTCCAGTCTGATTCTTCCCCCCAAATATATTCTCTAAATATATTTTGTATGTATGTGCATATGCTGTTTTTCCTCAGTAGAAGACAAATTCTTTGAGGTCAGAGTCTAGTTTATATTTTTCTTTATAGTCTCAGAATTTAGCACATAGCAGGTACTTATTTGTTGAATGAAATTTTTCTGGTGAATGCTCGTGACCAGTTTATAAGGCTAAATTCCATTGATATATCTTATTGTTTCTGAGTGCAGCTTTTTGTGTGGGTGCTTGATAGACTACCTTGGGAGGGGTGCTGTGAGCACATGGAGAAGGCTGAAAAGGATGAAGGAAAGTCAATACATTTGCTATTCCAATTAAACTCTAGCTGTTTCATGCTTAATACAATTAACTTGGACCCTCGAACTTGATGGTTTGGAGAAGCTATGCTCATCTATCCACCATCTGCTAACTCTCTTGATAAGTTAGTAGGCTGCGTATTTTTGAAGAATAGCTATATTAGTGGGTTAACTTCATTAACTATCCATTTGATAGCTGAATATTTATGCCTTCAGATTTTTTTTAAGCTTTAAAAACTATTAATTTTTCCTTTCTCTTGCCTTCCACAATTCTTCCTAAAGAGGTCATATTGTTCCTGTCATAAGAAATTCCCAAGCCGCTTACCTCCTCCTTAGAGATGGCTTGCAGGCAACTGTCCCTGGGCATGTCGTGAGAACACCTGCCAATATTTTTCCATCTAGTCCTTTGGGGTATAAAAATTCTTCTGCTGCAGAGCCTTGAGTCACTCAGCACCTGGGTGTGATGCTGCCCACATTCCTGGCTGACTTTAACTGTGGGCTTCAGCACATTGCCAGATACTGGGGAATGCAGGTTCCGGGATGATACATGACCAACTGGACTGCTGGTTCAGGGCTTTCTCTGACTGCACCACAAGAGATTGCTATCGGACAGCAACCTGTTCCTATATATTTTTCTAAAGCCTTGCTCCTTTCCATAAATCCAATACCTCTTAATCTGAATCTAAGTGCTGAATGCCTTGTCCATTAAATTAACACAATTATCTTCAGTCATGGAGGCAGTGTGGTACAATGGGAAAAACCAATCAAGCACCTAATCAATTGATTCTGGAATCAGGGGATCTAAATTCAAATCTTTGATGTTTACAACTTGTGTGACTTCAGGCAAGTAACTTCATTTCTTGGGTTTCACTTTCCTAATCTATAAAAATGAGGCAGTTAGACTAGGTGACTTCTGAGATTCCCTGTAGCTCAGTTTTTATGATCTTGTGCATTGTTTTCCATCAGGATTTTACTATCAACCTACAGCCCAAGTTCATATAGTTGGCGCTTAATAAATGTTTGTTGATTGGTTGATCAAGAATGATTCAGTATTAAATCTGACTTCTTTCAAATGGTTGTATAATGGAAATGATTAACATATAATTTGACCTCAATTATCTGGATATAATAAGAGGTGAAACATGGATCTTTTATGATCTGACTATTAATTCTCATTATCCAAGTTTATTGAATGTCCTGGGAATGTACAAGGTTTTTTAAAGATCTCAAGTTTGTCTCTGAAATAAAGATCCATTCTTTTCTCAGTGTATTCTTTCAGCTCATTGTTATGATAGCGAGATATAAAATACCTTAATCTCCAAAGAACTGGGATTGGGGATTATTCAAAGGGCAATGGAGAGGTGTAGGGTGAGTATGAGTATTTTGGCAGCGCACTCCTAATAAGGAATTACACTAGAGAAGTCATGTAAAAGGTGACATCAGAGATAGAGCAAGGGAAAAAACAAGATGAGCTGGTCATCTAGCAAGAGTAAGGGATAATTAGTGGAGAAGGCATTTTGCTCATTTGATATCTTGTAAATTAAATTTAAAAAAAAACCTTCAGCATGTTGGATGGAATCTCTGCTGTAGTTTATAGAATGTTGTGGAGTAAGGTTAAGGGAGCACAGGACTTTAGAGCATGGATGAGTTGCATTATATGAACAAGTACCAACTTTAATGAAGAGCCTTTGGAGCACTGGAGCACATACTATTAAAGCCCACCTTGGAGATATGAAGAGTGTAGGCTTAAGTGATCATTGAATAGGATTGACCTTTAATTAAAGATCTGGAGAATGTGGTCAAAACCCCAAGGACCTGGATTCAAGTCCTGCTTTGGATGCTTATTTTACCTGTGTTGATTTTGAACAAGTCACTTAGGGTCTCAGTTCCCCTTACTGAAAAATAATGACAATGGACTAGATCTCTGAAATTTCTTCTAATTCTAAATCTGTGATTCTGTGATTCTCAAGGTAGAGGAATACAAGATCCTTGTGGATAGAGACAGACTCATTTTTGTCTTGTATTCCCAGAAGTTAACACAGTGTCCAGTACATAATGAGTGTTTAATGTTTATAGATTCTTCAGCCCTTGATTGTTTGGAAAATTTTATGAATGCAATTGGAAGATACACTGGTGTGATTTTTGTTCTGTTGAGAGGTCTGGTATCAGGACAGAAAATATTTCTAAGAATGCTTTTGAGGAAGATTGAACCACCTCCCCTTAGAAAACACAAAATCAAAAAGCAAAACCATCCTAAAAATCCAGAGAGAATTTACTCTTCTGGATTCCTTTATCAAGGATAACCAGCTGAACCCCACCACAATATCATAGGGAAGACAGATTGTATTGACTGGACAACTGACTTTTACCTGACTAAGGGCACCAAGAGGGGGTTTAAAATTATCACTATACATAGTTTGCTTGTTAACTACAAATACTTACACTAAGTAAAACAGGGGTTGCTTCCCCCTCTTCCTTCCTTCTCCATTTCATCTCCTCCCCAAAGTGGGGAAAGTAAATAGAATATTATTTTTGATGATATGGTTTATCTTGCAAATGGATAGGAATCATTAGTCCTAAGTCTCAAGGTTCATTTATCTAAGAGCCTCTTTAGATCATCCAAATCAACAAGATTTGCATATGGAAATATGTAGATTTCTAGAAACTCAAGTGCTTTCTGGAGCATTAATCACCAGAAAGAAAAGAGTCAGTGTAATAACTGCTGGAAAACATCAGAGCCACGCTGGCTAACTTTTAAAACAAAAGTCCTCCTCCCCAACCCAGAAAATTTCTCAGAATCTTTTTGTGTTAGATATGATAATAATAAAACGATAATAATATCATGCATTTCTATTGAACTTTAAGATTGCAAAGCACTTTACAAATATTATTTCATTCCACGCTCACAATTCTGTGGGAGACAATATTATTGTCTTCATTAACAGTTGAGGAAATGGAAGCAAAGAGGTTAAATGACTTGTCTAGGGTCACATAGCTAGTACGTGTCTGAAGCCAAATTTGAATTCAGTTTTTCCTGACTGCAGACTTAGTGCTGTATTATTCACTGTGCTACCTAACTGACTCACATATACCTAACTTTCCCATCCCTCTGTCCCCCATCTTCTTTAAAAGTCTTTAAATGTATCAGTTAAATATATGATTGCAAGGAAATCCCTTTTTTGAAATAAAAGATGCAATTTTTTTTCCAGCCAAATTTATAGGCCTCCTGAAATCTTTTTATGGACTAAGTTTAAGAGCCCCTAATTTATATGAACCACCATGTCAGTCAAGATCTGTCCCACATCCCTTTGATAGATTCCTTCTACCTATCAACCTGATAGCAGCAGCTGTCTGTAATATTATACTGGCAACCAAGAAATTGGAAGGGAAATAATCACTTGAGGGAAACTGTGATTTTGGCTTCTTTCTGTATTCTTGGAGAGGACATGACTCATGGGCAAGGCTCCAGTGCTCAAGATGGGAGCTAGCTGGATAAAGGAGGATTCTCTTTGTTGATCTTGCAGCTGGAAGTATGGAACACAGGCAAGAGCTTGTCTATTCTGGTCCCTGATATGCTAGAACAAAGGCTCATTTTTATGTAGTTCCCCAGAGAGCTAGAGTTGCCTGCTCTTATGTGCATCCTCAACCCTTAGCCCAGGATCTGGCACATGGACAAGAGACCTTCAGGTTGGGCAGGCTTGCATAAATTATGATTTGTATCATTGGCGGGGGTGGTATCCACATATTGGAGATCCCAGGAGCCAAAGTATAAGAATAAAATAAGTCCTTATTTCATTTGGTGCTGAATTTGTAACTGGATATTAAGTACCATTGGGGAAAAAAAGTCCCTTAGAAGTAATCATTTCTGAGTGAATAATACTGTGTTTGGAATGAATGATGGAATCAAGAAAGGAAAAACAGTTCCTGTTTTATGCCTTACTTATATTGTTTACATATGTATTTGTTATTGTTCAACCATTTTTTCAGGCGTGTCCAACTCTTTGTGATACCATTTTGGGTTTTCTTGGCAGAGATACTGAAATAGTTTGCCATTTCCTTCTCCACCTCAATTTACATATGAGGAAACTGAGGCAAATAGGATTGAGTGACTTGCCCAGTGTCAAACAGCTAGTAAGTATCTGAGACCAGATTTAAACTTATGAAGATTGAGTCTTTTGGATGTTAGACCAGGTACTCTATTCACTGAGCCACACAGTGGCCCCTCACATATATCACCTATTTTTATTGAAATGGACCCTCTTATTTCATTGATCTTTGGAGGGCTCAATGACAAACTTCCTTTACCAATACAAGTCAGCACCTTCTCTGGGACTAATAACTCTTTAGAGAGTTACCTAGCTACTTTGTATCAGAGGCAGAATTTGAATCTGTATTCTCTCTAACTTCAAGACCATGCTATCATGCTATGCTATCTCATCTCATTAATATATTTTTGTAATATGGGTCAAATCTAGAATGAATGAAAGCAACTTCCAGTTGAAATTTTATTTTATAGCACAAGCCCAGAAAACACTGAGTAATTTTTTGGTAATAAACTAAAGAGCAGAAATTTGGAATGTGTCAGGCTATATTTTCTGTTTTTTGAAGCCATTCTCCTCAAAGCTGAAATTTTATAAAATGATATTGTGGATTCAATGGTTACAATTAGTTTTCCTCAGCTGAAAAGCTGTCAAAACCTTAACAGCCAGAAACAAAAAAAAAATCCAAGAATTCCACATCAAATAATATATTCTTAGAAGGAGATGTTTTCTTGTGATTGCTAAATGTTCATTCCCTTCTTATTGCATCCAGGTATCCTCCCTTCAAAGGGGTTTCATGTAGAAGTAGAAGGCTGGTTCTTTTTCAGTAATGAAGGGGCTTGCATGCTGTGACCATATGATAAACTGAGGGTTTCGTTTTGCATTATTTCCCCCACTTATACAAATAAGGGAGCAATAGAAAAATGGTTGTGTAACCATGGACAAGTTTCCCTATCTGAACTTCGGTTCCCTCATCTATAAAATGTGAATAAAGGTACCTGCTGTATCAGAGGTAGCCTGATGAAATGATTAGAGGGTTACCTGCAGATGGACCTCAATTCAAATGCTAATACACCAGCTCTGTGACCTTTGGCAAATCAATGAATCTGTCAACATCCTATGCATCTCTAGTTGTTCTCACACTGCAAGGAGCTTCCACACTTCTCTATACCACCAATGAATTCACAGATCTGAGATCTTCTCCATTTACCAGTAAATCCACCTCACAGAGTTATGAGGTTCAAATAAGGTGATTTTTATAAAAGTTTTTTTCCCCAAACTTTATTTAATCAATAAGCATTTCTTATTATGTGCCAGGTATATGACCAAAAAAAGTCCCAAAAGGGCTACATAAAAGCTACAAATTCTCACCAAGAACTGGGATTTCAAGACCACTAAAGTAGCTCCTTTCTACCTGAACTTCAGAGCTTCTCCTACTTGAGTTCAGGGAGCCATAGTCCAGTGGTATGCTGATATACATACTTATGCCTGTATATGTGTATATATATATATTTATGTATATGTGCACATATATTTATATTTAATAACTAGTTCACGGGGAGTGACACGTTTTTAAAGTTCATCTGCTCTTTGGACATTTTCTCCATCACTTTAATAAGTATGGGCAAGCAACAAAACAATAAATCAATCCCAGATTCACAGTGTTTGCTGATTTCCAAAGTGTAAAATGCTCACACTGAAAATTTAACAACTTACTTTCAGGAGACTGTGGGAGCAGATTCTAGCTTAACTCTGTAGCTACCAGAGGGAGGGTACAAAGAACGGCTCCCTATATTTTCCTTTTCTACTTCAGATTTAATAGGACTTAGTGGGCAAGGTATGTGGTAGAATCTTGTTCCAAACTAAATTTCAACCATCCTGGACAAAACTATGAAATCAGTGGAGTTTGTCTTCTCCCTGCCCCTCTTTGTGGAGGTGGAAGGGTGTCCCTTGTCTGTCCCTCCTAATCTCATGGCCTAGCATTCTCATGAGCTTTCTAAGCACCCTCCTCCCAAATAAGCTTTTGTCAAATTTGGATTAAAGAGGGAACACACACTCACACACACACACACACAAATTATTCACACCTTCTTCCACAATTAACATTAATTAATTCAAAAATCATTTATCAAATACCAAGTATGTACAATGAACTCTCCTAGACAATAAAATAAATACAAAGATAAATAAGAGAGGGTTGGTGCCCTTGTGGGAGCTTCAATGATTATCTTTTCCCCTCAAGAATGTTTTTCATTTTAGGAGAACACAATGTTGTAGCCAAAGGGACAAATGCTCTAATAGTGAAATTTCAGAGAGTTATAATGAAATTAATGTGGGAGTCTTGTTGAACCTATAATCAGTCTCTTCTCCCAAACCTAGCATTTTAAAAGGTGCTATTGTTCTTTTCTCTAAGGTCAGTTAATATCCCTTCTCTGGTTTTCCATTTCCTTTTTAGAAGCAGCTGCTCTCTTTCTAGCAGAGGGCTCCTGGGAGTGTAAGTGAGTGAGTGAGTGAGTGTGTGTGTGTGTGTGTGTGTGTGTGTGTGTGTGTAGGCAGCATCCCCATTTTCCTCATGGTGAATCATAGTGTGTTATTAAAATTCATGACCCTAAGGCAGAAATCCACCTTAAAGGATCTCAATTCTTTTTTTTTTCTCTTTTAAAAATTAGCATTATGAAATACTTGACAAAAAGGAACTGAATGCACATTTACATTCTAACCATCACTCCACATTCTTCTTCCATCTTCACTAATGTAAACAGGATAAAAGATTTAGAGCTAGTACGACATTCTGGTTATCTGGTCTAAATCTCTCATTTTACAGAGGAGGAAACAAAGGCTAATGGAAGCAGAAGGGGCTTCCCTAAGGTCTCTTGGAAAGTGATTCCAATTCATATCCTCTGACTTCAAATCCAACATTCTTTCCATTTGATTATACTTCATAGACATAATTAATTTGCCCATTCTGCCTCTTTTTCTCACTTTACCTGATTTCAGAGTAGTTTCTAGGTATCCTGACAGAAGGTTGATCTTTGGAATCAGGAAGATCTGGATTCAAATTCTGCCTTTGACATATACTATCTGAGTGAGCATGGATGAGTCACTTTCTCAGTGGCTGAGGCAGATTCTGTTATGAGAAATTGTCCCTTTGTATCCATAGAGGGAATTCTCTGCATTGATAAAATCAGGGCATCACAGCTTGAGAGCTGAAAGGGATTTTGGGCATGCTCTAATTCAACTCCTTAATTTATAATGGGGGTAAATGAGACTTAGGAAGGGTAAGTCATTTGTCCCAAGTCCCACAGGCATCTAACTCCACTTCTCCCCCAGCAATCAAAATAAATAAATAAATAAATAAATAAAGTCAGATGAATATTTCCATGAGGCTGTGTGTTCCACTTATTTGTCATTTTTAATAGCTCCATAGTGTGTTCCATTAAGTTCATACACAGAATTTCTGTTTAGCCCATGCCCTACTGACGGACAATGAAGTTGTTTCTAATTTTTCATAGTTCTAATGGATACATCTTTTTTCCTCCTCTAGACTTAGTACTTTGGAATCTAGATTTGCTTATTAGGCATTATCTCAGCTCAGTTTAGAAGGGATGGTAAATGAAAAGATTAGAAAACACTCTGTTCCTGAGTTTCTAGGCAGGCTCTGCATCCCTGTCTCCTCCACCTCCATCCACTTGTCTTCCTCCATAGTAGCCTAGCACAGGGGCATGTACACAGTCCCAAATTCAGTCCCAACCACTGACTAGGAGCAAGCAACCAAGCAAGGGTGTGTAGAGCAAGCAAATGGTCTCCGAGCAAGAGCCTCGGAGACAGCCTCCTTCTTGTATGAAAAGGAGGGGTCGTTGGCAGGAGACTTTCAAACAAACAACGAACCTTCTTTGAGTGACAAATTCAAAGGGGAGGATGGAATAAGGAAACAAAAAAAAAAAACCACATGCATGAATATGGATGCTGGCTCACACACACAGGCACACAAGCACACCCCATAGATGCCGATAAAACGACTAGGTCGTACCTAGTGGGAGATAGATGATGGGACACGGGGAATAATTAGGGATTCAATCAGAAATGCCCAGTACATACCCAGATATTGATGGAAAATTGCCATCACTCCAAGATCCAAGTGAGGAGTCACATAGTGGAACAGTGACTCCACCAGGGAGGGGACATCAAGGGACCTTTGGCAAGCCCCCCAATGAAGGCTAATGAACAAGGGGACGGAAGGGGGGCTTGTAAAGGGAGGGACTGGAGCTGTGCTGTCACTTTTCTCTTTGTTGGGTGTGCAGCAGCAGGCGGTGACTTGTCAGAGAGGACTGAAGGAGGTTGCTAGGAAACCAGGCAAGATGTGAGAGAGGAGACCCTCACTCCTCTCTCTAGCCAGTGTGGGGAAGCAGGCTGGTAGAGGACTGGGGTTCCGGGGCAAGTCGTTCATTCTTTCCTCCAGAGCACAAAACAAATTCCCAACGGGGCAGGGCCCCAAGGTTGGCAGAGGGAGAAGGATGCTCTGAGGAGAAGCAGGCTGTTCAATTGAGGGAAGAGGTTTTTAACCTTGTGTGTGTGTGTGTGTGTGTGTGTGTGTGTGTGTGTGTGTGTGTGTGTGTGAGAGAGAGAGAGAGAGAGAGAGAGAGAGAGAGAGAGAGAGAGAGAGAGAGAGAGAGAGAGAGAGAGAGAATCCCTTCCGCAGTCTACCCAAGCCTATTGAACCATTTTTCCAAATAAGATTTTTAGATAAATAGCATTACAAAGTAAGCTAATTATATTGAAATTCAGCTATCAAAAGATGCATTTTTTTTTTAAAGCAACAAGATCACAGACCCTAGGTGAAGAAACTAATTTAGGGGAGGGATTTAAAATAAGGGAGAGAAAAATGAAAACCAAAGCCCCAAATAAAAAAGTAGAAAACTCTAAGAAAAATCTTTATCGGTTTTGACGAAGGCCAATAATCAAGGAAACATTTCTTGGCTTTGATGTAGACTGTATTATGAGGCTGTATGTTGTGGGTAGTAAGAGGGAGGCTGTTGCCCAGTGTCAGAGGATTTGTGTTCCAATCTAAGATTTATTGCTTTGGACAAATTCTAGTTTTTAAATTCATCCTTATAAAACCTTGTGTTCCAAATTTTTCTCCCTCCCCTAAACAGCAAATGATCTATTATAGGTTAAACATGTGCAGTTCTTCTAAATATAGTTCCACATATTTCATGCTGCACAAGAAAAATCTGTTCAAAAGAGGAAAAAAAATGAAAAAGAAAAAACAAGCAAGCAAGCAAACAACAACAAAAAAGATGAAAATACTATGTTGTGATCCACCTTCAATCTTGGGCAAATTCTATAACATATTTTGGTCCTAGGTCCTATGAACTTGGGAATGACTAATGCCATTACTTTGTTTTGAATGAATATTCTAAAACCTTTGGAGATTCTGAAATCCACCTAAGTCAGGAATTCTTAACTTTTTTTTTCTGAGTCTTGGATCTCTCTGTCAATGTAATGAAACTTAGGACTCCTTGGAACAGTGGTTTGAAATGCCATAAGACAAAGAACATAAGATTTTAAAGGAAACCAATTATATTGAAATGTAGTTATCAAAAAATATTTTTATATCATCACATTCAAGTCACCTTATACCCATACCTTTTGTCTATGTATATTTCTTCTAATTGCCCTGACAAAGATACTGTTCTCAAGAGTTATGAGTATCATCTTCCCACAAGAAATGTAAACATTTTAACCTTTAAAAAAAAAACAATGTTTTTCTTCCCTGTTTACATTTTTATGCTTCTATTAAATCTTATATTTGAAATCAAATTTTCTGTTCAGCTCTGGTCTTTTCATCTTAAATAATTAAAAAAAAATTCACTGAATGTCCATTTTCCCCCTGAAAGATAACGCTTAATTTTGCTGGATAGTTGATTATTGTTTGTAGTACAAGCTCCTGTGTCTTCTGGAATATTATATTCCAGGTCCTCTGGTCCTTTGATGTGAAAGCTGCTAGGTCCTAGGCAATCCTGATTGTAGTTTCAATTATTTCTTTCTGTCTGTTTGCAGCATTTTCTCCTTAATCTGATAATTCTGGAATTTAACTACAGAATTCTTTGGCGTTTTCATTTTGGGGAGAGATGATCAGTGGATTTTTTCAAAGACTATTTTGCTTTCTGGTTCTAGGTGATCAGGGTAGTTTTCCTTGTTGATTTCTTGAAAGATATTGTCCAGGGATATTGTCTTTTTAACAGTGAGATGATTCAGGCCAATGGTCTTGTGATGGAGAGAACCATCTGAGCCCAGAGAGAGGACTGTGGGGACTGAGTATAGATCACAACATAGTAATTTCACATTTTTTGGGGGGGTTGTCATTTGCTTGCATTTTGTTTTCTTTCTCACTCTTTTCCTTCTTGATCTGATTTTTCTTGTGCAGCATAATTATAGAAATATGTATAGAAGAATTACATGTTTAACATATATTGGATTAATTGCCATCTAGGGGTAGAGGAAAGGGAGGAAGAAAAAAAAAAGTATTGAAGGCCACAGATAGTGAGGGAACTCTGGGTGAGATATAAGACCCTTCAGCCCAGAGGGAACCTGCTGACAATGTCTAGTTTGGCTCCCCATCTCCCATAAGGGCTCTTGGCCTTCCTGAGAAGTCAGGGGGCAGTAACAACCTGTGTTGTGATTGAAGCAGAGTGATACCAGGTGGCAAAGAATCAACATACAATAGCAAGTTGTTTATGTGCTCCCATGTGCACAGTATATAGTCAGCCCATGCACAATATTGCTTTGGTTATATAGGGGTATTAGGGTATATAAGGCTGAGAGAATCTGGAATAAAAGGATTCCATGTTTGACCATCCACATGAGTCCTGCCTCTTCACTCCTTTTCTAAGACCAAGGGCTGGTACTGAAGTCCTCCAGAGAGCTAGTCCAGACACAAGGTTTTGCAAGGGTGAATGCTGAAAACTACCTATGCATATGTTTTGAAAATTTTTTTTAAAAAACACTTTTTTTTGATCATAGCTTTCAGGTAATTCAATAATTCCTAGATTGTCTCTCCTGGTCCTATTTTTTTTTTTCCAGTGAAGTAGTTTCCATTTTCTTCTACTCTTCATTCTTTAAAATTTTATTTGACTGATTCTTAATGTATTGATATCTTGAGTTATTCACTTCAATTTTTCCAATTGTAATTTTTAGTGAACTATTTTCTTTGATTAGTTTTTTAAAATCTCCTTTTGTGTTTGTCCAACTGTACTTTTAAAGGAATTGGTTTGTTCAATGGATTTTTGTTTCCATTTCACCAATTCTATTTTTAAAGAGTTGTTTTCTTTTTTCATTTTGCCAATTCTATTATTTAAGGAATTGTTTTCTTCAGTATATAATTTTTTTCTTTTTTGTCAAATTTATTTTTTAAGGAGTTGTTTTCAGTTAATTTCTGTCTTTCTTTTCCAAGCTGTTGGCTTTCCCCACAACTTTCATAATTCTCCTGCATAGCTCTCATTTCTTTCCCCCATCATTTTTTCTTTTAAACTTTTTAAAGATCCCTTTTGAACTCTTCCAAGGCAGCTTTGTAAGCTAGAGACCAGGTCAAATCTTTCTTTGAGGCTTTACATGTAGGCATTTTGTCATTGGTGTCTTCTTCTGGGTTTGTGTTCTGATCTTCCTTATCACCATTGTAGCTTTCTATGGTCAGAGCTCTTTTTACTTTTTTTGCTCATTAAAAATATATATATATATAATTTATTTTGCAAGGTAATTAGGGTTAAGTGACTTGCTCAAGGTAAATATTGTGTCTGAGGCCAGATTTAAACTGAGGTTCTCCTGACTTCAGGATCAGTACTCTATTACGCCATCTACCTATCCCTTTTTACTAATTTTTAAAAGTTTTAAGCACTGCTCCTAGGGCACAGGGGAGATTGTCCCTGTCCCAAGCTTCCCCCCTCCTTTTTGTAGAGAGATAGGGATCTTTCACTGACTTTCTGCCACTTTGGGGGTTTCCTGTTGCACTGAATTAGTCTGGCCTAGACATGTTTGGAGTTCAGGGGCTCATAGTTTGCCTTCTGTGATTGTTGGATGTCTTACAGCTGGCTGCTGATCCACCAGCCTTCTGAACCAGGACAAAGTAACAAATGCTCCTGTATTTTGGCTTAAGAATCTCCTGCTAGATTCTCAATTCAGGGCCTCCTCTCTCCTTGTCTGAGCTGGTAGCATTCCACCTTGCCTAATTCAGACAGACCTTTCCTGAAGTCCTTCCAAGAGATCTTAAAGTGAAAAATTATTACACTCCAAATGTTTATGGGTTCTGTCACTCCAAACTCTGTTCAGAGGCTTGATCTAGCATTAATTCTTAGGGAAGCTGGGGAAGAGCTGTAGTTTCTCTCCACCAGCTTGGTTTTGACTGTCTAGCTAAAAAAAAAAAAAAAAAAAGTTAATGGACTTCAGATTAAGATCTCCTGCTCTAAGTATTAATCTCCCAGTGATGCTGTATGGATCAGAAGTCTATAACATTATAGACCTTGATCTAGAAAAGACTTAAAAGGCCATTTGGCCCAATTCCTCATCTTATAGAATGGGAAACTAGAAAAGTCAAAAGAATTGACTTGTCAAGCTTACAAAGTAAATAAACGTTAGTGGAGGTTCAGAGTCAGGATTTAAACTCAGAACTCCAGATCCATAATGTTCCCTCCTTTACTATGCTCCCTATACAGACAAGTGAATGCTAGAAAAATTCCCAAGAGCCCTTAGTGCTTGGAAATCAATTTCATCCCTTTCTGGAAAATGGGATTTAGATCAGAGAGGGTGAGGGGAAAAACCCTCATTCCAAAATGATATTTGTGAAAAGAAAATGTAACAGCAAAATAAAATGTCAATAAATCCCCTGAATAATGGCACAAGGGATCTCCCTCTTCTCTCTCAGGCTCTAGAAGATTTATTTTCAAAGGAGAAGTAGTCAAATTACCAGTGTGGGGTGGAGGAGGTAGCCTGAGAGCCTGAGCCTGGGAAGCTATCAAGTAGAAAAGTGGGAAGATTTTGCTTCTAACAGAAGCATGATCTAGGGAGCCTTAGGACAATAATAGGGTCCGAACTGTCCTGTTCATATTTCTCCATATATGAGGGTTCTCCGACAAACATGAGCTGCCTACTTGTGTCTCACAAATCAGCTGACTGTAAGGTGGAAAAGTGATGAGGCCCTCCATACTTGAAGCCAAAGTGCATCCAAAGGCACTTGTCCTTAAAGCAACATTATTCTGAGTATGTATATAGCCACTGTTCTCAATTCTAGGAGAACCAGCCCAAAGTTTCTTAAAGCTTCCTTGTTATCTTTTATTGACATAGCTTCTTTCCCATAGTTGTCAACATGACCAACTACCATTGCTACTCCAAACTGACTGGAGTTAATCCAAGGCAGAGGTTCTTAAACTGGGGTAAACAAGCCCCCAAAGGATCTGTTGATAGATTTCAGGGGATCTATGAACTCGGATGGGAAAATCTTTGGTTCAGCATAATTAGTTTCCTATGTTATCTTTTTAATTTTATTTTTCATTTACACATACTATTCTGAGATAAAGTCCCATAGATTTCACCAAATGCCAAAGGGGCTGATATTACAATCCCACACAGAAGTGGTTAAGAATCTTTTCAGTTCCTCAGGGAGCTCACATTTTGAGTGGGCAGACAATATGTAAACAACTATTTACAGAAAGAAAGAAAAAAGAGTAGATCACAATTAACAATGAATTATTAATATGGTAGTATAATATTAATTTTATCAAGTTTCTCAGGTTTTCAGGCTCCCTATCACATACTAGAGAACTGCCCAGTCTTTGCTTTATAACTAAGATAAGTTTTAGCCTAATAAATATAATAGGGCATGGCAATTTATAGCTTATTTTAAATGGGATTGGGTGATTTGGTTGACTTACTCCTAAACTCTCCCCTCTCCTTGATAGATAAATCATTCTAACACTTTCCATTGAAGTCAAGAGTCACATTCCTGGGAGTGATGGGTGCTTAGAATTTTCTTATCCCAAAATCAACAACCAAAGAGTATTTGTTAATGTTTCTTTTGTGTACACTGTCTTCATGAAGTAATACAGACATATATTTCTTCTGTTCACATTCTCTTTCTTCCCTTCCTGGGCCATTCTTTTGATTATAGAGATGAAGAAGCCCTGAATTCAAAAACTGCCTAAGATACTTTCTAAATGTATGGCCCTGGACAAGATATTTATGTTTGCCTCAGTTTACTCAATTGTAAAACAGGGCTAATAACAGCACCCAACTCCCAGAGTTGTTATGAGGATCAAATGATATAAAATTTGTAAAGCACTTAATTTGGAACATAGTACCTTCTTCTCTTTCTCTCTTTCTCTCTTTCTCCCTCCCTTCTTTCTTTTCTTCTTTCTTTCTCCCTTTCCTTCCTTTTTTCTTCCCTTTCTTCAAAACTCCCAAGGATCTTCAGAAGATTGAAGGTAAAATGTCCCTAGAAACTTTAAAAAAAATTAAAACACTAATATTAGTATATTTGGCAAACCCTTATTCTAGTATGCTAGCTGACTCATTTATTTATAAAGTTTTACTGATGCTTTAAAAAAAATGACAAATTACAGAAATTTGAAAAATTTACATATTACTACTACCATTATAAAAATCTTGCTAATAACAAAGAAAAATAATTACAATCAATAGACACAGAAACCAAGTCTGATAGCACATGGAACATTCTCTCCCTATTAATCTCCTCTGTCTCTCTACCAAGAGGAGTGAATGGGACTGATTGAGTGAAGTTTTCTCAGTTTGGACTAAGTCACATGATCCCTATTCGCAGAGTGGGAAGATCAGGTCTTGGACCTTGGGTTGCAGGGAGTCATTTGATCTCTAAAGGTCAGACCCTCAGGAAATTACAGGAAGTGATCTGTGGGAAGCAGACAATATTGGGGACCATTGGTCTAGGATGGTTACATCCTTTTAGTCTATCCAGTGAAAAGGTTTGGGTCTTTCCCTATTTAACCAGGTGTTCTACTTTTGGGTGCTCAGGTTCCACAAACACATGGTAAAAGCAGGGATGGCTTCCAGGTGTGTGTCTGAGCCTCTCCCTGCAGGGACTAAATAAATGCTTTCTCTTTGTACCTGAAGATGTCTCTGATTAGTTTATTTGGCAAAGGGGGTTTAGCATCTATCCCACACAGGAGGAAAACATACTGAATTATCTATCCTTCTGAATCATAATTGGTTATTTCTTCCACTTTTAGTATTGTTTTCATTTACATCACTGTAATTGTTGGAAAGTTTGTAGGATCTGATTGACTTACTTAAAAGAAACTTTGGGATTCTTTGTGGTATAAAAAAATTGGAGACAAAGTAGAATACTGTAGAATAACAAACAATGCTTATGAGTATTTCAGTGAAACACTGGACAACTTGTGTGAACTGGAAGCAATGTACACAATGACTACGTTAATACAACGAAAACACTGAAACGAAGCCTCATGCTGAATTATTGCAACGACTAACCGAAACCCTGAAAAAGATGAGAGAGTATCCCTTTCCTCTCAGTAGAAAGGTGATGGACTATTGCATTTACAATCAGACATTGCCATGGTGCTTTAATTGTTTTTCTTTCCTATACTAGAATGGTCATTTTGGGGTTGGGGGTAGCGCAGGGAGGTATATAGAAAAATGACTGTCATGGGAAACAAAAGCTAACAAGAAAAGTTTTTGTTATTTAGAAAAGACTCTTTGAAAGCCACTTCATCTTAAAGCCCCATTTAAAATGGGCCACCCCATGGAATCCCAGCCTCCTTTTCTACTGATCTAAGATCAGAACATGCAGCCAAAGTGCCATATGGAAAGTCAGTTTGGAGAAGGAGGTGATGGAACCATGGAAGGGAATTCGAACCACCCCATGCTTTCAATCTGTCTTTATTCCACGCGAAGCATCGAGGCCAACAGGAAGTATTTGCAATGCAAAGCAGGTCGGAAAAATTGGCTTCGTTTAAATAAGTTTCCTTCCTTAGGCTGCCCTCCATCTTCCCACCTCTGGGCAGCCCCGATTTGTAGGAGATAAAAGAGCCCGCCCACATGAGTTGCTGCTGGATGAAAAGAGCCCTTTGAGCAGAACTGTTTAACTAATTAATGCAACACTCCCGCTAAGGT
This sequence comes from Sminthopsis crassicaudata, assembly GCF_048593235.1. NCBI lineage: Eukaryota > Metazoa > Chordata > Mammalia > Dasyuromorphia > Dasyuridae > Sminthopsis > Sminthopsis crassicaudata. Next base: position 67,520,948 of record NC_133622.1, read on the forward strand.
TAGAAACGAATGGCTACGAAAAGAAAGTATGCGGAGATTCTCGGCTTTGAGTCCAATCTAGCCTTCCAAAGAGCAGCACGAGGCAGACAAGGGGGCCAGAATTCTCCAGCTCTCTGGCTGAAATCTTCTTTAATCCTCAAAATCCCGGGCTAGCAGAGCAAGGCAGGTCAGCGACAGGATCTGTTTTCGGGCCGTTGAGAGACTCTAAAGCTGCTTTTGATCCTGGGGCATGAATCGATAAAAAGAGTCTACATCTTCAGCCACAGGCTTTGAGCTAAACTGTGAGGTTTAAAAATTAGGGGAGCCTACAGAGGGAAAGACGGTAAACCAACCTAGGATTAAGGAAGAGTGCTCCCAACTCAAACAAATCAGTCTAGCAAGGAGAGAGAGAGAGAGAGAGAGAGAGAGAGAGAGAGAGAGAGAGAGAGAGAGAGAGAGAGAGAGAGAGAGAGAGAGAGAGAGAGAGAGAGAGAGAGAGAGAGAGACAGAGAGAGAGAGACAGAGAGAAAGACAGAGAGAGAGACAGAGAGAGAGACAGAGAGAGAGAGAGAGAGTCAAGGAGGGGGAAAGGGACTTTACAAGGCTTCCAATTGTATGTGCTGATGTCACATTTATCCCTCCTTATATCATTTCCTGCCAAACATTCCACAGAAATCAGTCCCAAGCAAAATTGTGAAGAAGAGGTTGACTCCGTTGTACCAAGTTGGGGTTTTGGTTTTTTTTTTTTTTTTTTTTTTGCTCATTCATTCATTTATTTATTTATTTTGGTAAGCTCATAGTATCTTTTAGTCAATTTTCTTTCTTTCCTACTCTCTGGTTCCCAATTCCCTTTTATTCTTTCCCCACTCCTGTTTTTGAGTTGCTTAAGTTATATGCAACTCTTTTTATTATTTATTTATTTTTGGCCGAGGCAATCGGGGTTAAGTGATTTGCCCAAGTTCACACAGCTAGGACGAGTTAAGTGTCTGAAGTCCTCCTGACTTCAGGGCTGGTGCTCTATCTACTGTACCACTTAGCTGCCCTGTTTCTACTCTTACCAAAATCTGTTCTCAAGAAACGATCAGGTGTCTATAAAAGGAATGAGATGATGGAAAAGGCAGAACTTTATCTGAAGATCTTTTCTAGTTTGGCTAGGTTTGGATATTAGGCTAGCTTACAAAAGAGCTAAAAAAAAAAAAAGCTTGGGATAGCTTACGCAAAAGAACAAAGAGAGTAATAATTCTGAGGAGGAAGAAGACTTTGATGAAGCCATTAGTGACCAGTCACTCAACAGAACAGCAGCAGCAGCAGCAGCAGCAGCAGCAGATGGCAACAGTTGCTAAGCATTGTGGGGGTAGCCAGGAGAAGGAGGGAGGTATGGCCAGAATGAAGTCCCACGATTATGAGTTATCTGGGAAGGAAGTCCCTCTCCCTATGGGAAATCTGTAGGATTTTGTATCCCTTTGTGATTAGAATTTACAATTTTTTTGCTATTGTATTGTCACTTTACATTTTCTTCTATTTTTTTCTTGTTTTGTTAAAACTGATTTCTTATTGACTCATTGAGTCATTCCACTTCCATTTGTTCAATTCTCATTTTTAATGAATTATTTTCTTCAGTTAGCTTTTTAAAAATTTCCTTTTGCATTTGGCCAATTGAACTTTTAAATGAGTTGTTTGTTCATTAGGGTTTTTTTTTTTTTTTCCATTCACAAATTCTGTTTTTCAATGAGTTGTTTTTTTTTTTTCTTCATTTCATCAAATCTATTTTGTAAGGAGTTATATGTTTCTTTTCCCCCATTTTTCTATATCTATTTTAAAAGTAATTTTCTTTAGCTAATTTCTGTGTTTCCTTTTCCAAATTTTTCTGCAAGTTCTTATTTCTTTTCCCCATTTTTCTTCTAACTCCTTTTTGAAAGGATCTTAAGGCTTAAAGAGCTTTATGAGATGGAGTCCAACTCATTCCACCCTTTGGATCTTCATCTGAAGGTGATTTGCCTTTAGTGTCTTCAGAGTTTGAGGGCTGTTCTCTGTCTCCATAAAATCTATCTATGGTCAGAGCTCTTTTTGCTCTTTTGCTCATTTTAAAAGGTTGAGTCTGTTCTTACAGCGAAGGAGAGATTGTCCCAAGCTTCTTCTATAGGCAACCATGGCTTCAGACTTCCTTTCTTTGCTGGATGGGCATCACCAAGTCTCCTGTTATTAGATTCAGGGACTTATCATTTGGCTTTTGTAGTTGCATTGGATGTCTCACAGCTAGTCTGCTGACCCATTGGTTTCTGAACAAAGATAGAGTAGCCAGCACTGCTGTATTTTGGCTAAGAGCTGTCTAGTAGATTCCCCGCTTTGCACACCCCTGCTACACTCCCCTGGGTTCCTGCACTGTGCCTGATTGAAACAAACCTTTTCTGAAATTCTGTCAAAATTCTGCTGAAAATTTGTTATACTCCAAATATTTGTGTGTTCTATCACTCCGAAACCAATTCAGAGGCTTGATCTGGTATTGATCTGAGAGAAGCTAGGAAAAGGTCAGATAAAATACTGTCTACTCTCTACTATCTTGACTTCACCTTCTGCTATTGTATTTTCATTAAATGCTTTCTTGCTTTGAATGTAATTTGCTCAGTAGCTTAGGCCAGGTGATTTATGAGATGCTGGTGAGGGGTTCAGGGGTTACTTGCCCTACATAGACCACGTGTTGGGGCTTAGGAATGCAAAAGCACTGAATCCTTCTAAATATATTGAAGCTTCAGTACTCTGTCTACAGGGGCCACCAATGATGGGGTTTTGTCACCAAATATTGGGGAGAGGGAGTTTGGGTCCCTAAAATATCTTGGAGTCTCAGACTGGTGTCTTGGTTGTCTCAAAAGAATTTGTGGACTTAAATCTTTTCCAAATCCAGAGGCAAAGGTTTTATTGTTACACCACTAATTAGTGTACTAAATTCTAAAATGGAGTTAGCTATTAGAAAACTAAATTTCCTAGTAGAACTCACAATTAACTAGAGGAAAGACGCCATTAAAGTGAAAGATGCCATTAAGGCCTTCTTTAAGGTTCCTAATGAATCCTCAACACCATAAAGTGGATTAATTGAGTTTGTGAGGTAAAATAAGTTCTTTTCATAGGGGAAATATAATCTCAGAGGATGCTATCATAACTTGGCTTTTTGATTGAACACAGTAACTATGAAGTTATGGTAGCTTTGTCAATGCAAAAATTTTGCCTAAGAATTCAAGCAGGGGTGTGATTGTAATAAAAGTCCACTTAAAGGTTACAAAAGGCCTAATCAAAATCATCACCATCACTGTTCTTCCCTCCTTGTCTCAGGTAGTATCTTGGCTTCCAAATTGTTTACACTAATTCATGCTGTCTCTGTCTATGTGGGATCTAGTTAATGACCAGCAGGATGAATAAAGAGAGGCTTGGAGAGACTTACATGAACTGATGCTGAGTGAAATGAGCAGAACCAGGAGATCACTATACATTTCAACAACAATACTGTATGAGGATGTATTCTGATGGAAGTAGATATCTTCAACAAAGAGAAGATCTAATTCAGTTCCAATTGATCAATGATGGAAAGAATCAGCTACACCCAGAGAAGGAACACTGGGAAATGAGTGTGAACTGTGTGCATTTTTTGGTTTTCTTCCCAGGTCATTTTTACCTTCTGAATCCAATTCTTCTTGTGCAACAAGAGAACTGTACAGTTCTGCATACATATATTGTATCTAGGCTATACTATAACATTTTTAACATGTATAAAATGGCCTGTCATCTAGGGAGGGGGTGGAGGGGAAGGGAAAAGTCGGAACAGAAGTGAGTGCAAGGGATAATGTTGTAAAAATTACCCAGGCATATATGTTCTGTCAATAAAAAGTTATAATAAAACAAAAGAAAAAAATGTGGGATCTAGTTATCAAGAACTTCATCAGGGGTTTATGAGGAATACAAATGGAACCATGAAGTTCAATGTGGCTTTTAGGGGGTCACATGATGGAGATCCCTTAAGTGCTATAGTAGAATCATGGAATGTCAATCCTGGAAGAGGTCTTAGATGTACTCCAGTCCATCTGCCTCATTTTATAGAAGAGCTAAACTTGACTTTATTTAAGTTCACAAGTTCCCAGGACCAGAACTTAGTGTGTTTTCCTAATTTCCAGCCAATGCTCTACCCTTTAGTAGTTCCTCTCCAAGAGACATTTGTATTTTAATCCACATATCTAACTGCAGAAAGAATGATATGGTTATGTCAGAGGAATTGTAGGCATTATAAGTAATAGATATAGTGATAGAAGTGAAGAAGATATTACAAGTCATCCAATAAAACTTCTAATTTTTCAGATGAGATAATAAGTCTGCAAAGATTGAATCCAGGTTCACACAGATATTAATGGCAGAATTTAATTTTGAACTTAGGACCTCTGAGTGAAAAACCCAGTGTTCTTTCCATTAAATCACATGAGAAGGAGTGTGTGTATTTATTAAGTGCCCATTATATGCCAATCATTGTATTAGCTGCTGGGAATACATGTAACCCAAATCCCAAAACTCATTGGCTTAGGACTTTTACCTCAAAGATGAAGAACGATGCTCCACCCCAGACCTTAGCTGGATGGCTTTAATGCACTGAGGGAATCACTGGAAAAGTTTCCACACAGGAAGGACTGTTTTTTCATTTGAAACATGGACAATTCTAAGTTGATCCCAGGTCCTCAGTTCCAATGGGGAGAGTTCTCTCTATCTTGGAAAACTCACTATGGACCAGGTTTCTGCTCAAGATGGAAATCAGTTTTCTTTGTCTTTTCTCTTTTCTTGTGGATTGATAAAGGTCCTATATGACTAAGTAAGTGAAATATTTGATAAACTTTGTAAAAATGCTTCTTATTTTGTTGGCTTTTTTGTAAAATGTTCCTTCTGTGAATCTACAAAACTTTGTATTTGGAGATAATTGTGATTTTTCATCTCGATGTGAGGATTGTTTATAAAAAATGAAACACTGGTTGCCTTGAGATTTGACCATACAGCAGTGAGGAAGCCAACGAAAGGAAGTTGCTTACATTTCTTCAGAGACCATAAGGAAGTTGGTATAAGAAACAGTATTTGTAGATGAGGAATGTATAAAAAAATTCACTCTATCTATTTGTCTTAGCACTTTCAGAAGCAGGCAGGTTGTATGATCATGATTGAGGCTGCAGTGATTGGGCTAGAAGGAGGGCCTTGTGGTTTAATAGCACTAGTATGCTTGGGACTCTTGGGTTTAGCCATTCTATCTATTATTAATTATGAATGCCCAGCCATTAGGCAAGATTTCCAGGGTTCATTCTCTTTCTGCTCTCTCCCAAAGCACCCAAAGGCAATGCTGCTGCTGAATAACGTTTGGAATCACAACAGTAACATATATTTATTAAGTACTTGCTGTTGTGCTAAGCACTGTGTTATAGTGCTGAAAAAACAAATTCAAGAAAAATAAAAACAAGTCCCCAAAGTTAAATGGCACAACAGATGAGCAATGGGACTGGAGTTAGAAGAACTGAATTCAAATCCTGCTTCACATACTCACTAGCTGTGACATTTGAAAGCCACTTAATCTCTTCAGTTATAAAATGGAAATAATAATAGTACTTACTTTCAAGGGCAGTTGTAAGGATCGAATGAGATGATGCTTGTGTCTTATCTGTCTCAAAGCTCATTGATATGGGATTCTCTTTTTTAATGGGCAAAGATGAGGGTCTTTTCTTGTGTGAAGAACCTGGAAAAATAGGTTAGAGACAAAAGCTTCAGTTCTTAACTACTCCCCATTTTGGGGTTTTCTTCAAGCAGGAATCTCCATTACATACCCTTCAAGTGACAAGTGAAGTGACAACTTTCAGAGAAAAGATAGAGGGCAACCTCACTTTAGTTGGTTGTTAAAGGAAAAAAATTCTAGGAAGACTTAAGAACAGGCAGTCTCCAATATTATTTATACATCTAGCTTGTTATTATAGACACTTCAGGGAGTTTCTCCTTGCTTGAGATCCAGGCCCCCCTCTCTCTTGGTTGAGCTGAGTTATTTCACTCCCAATGAAAGAGCTCCTTTATACGATATTGTTTGGTATACATTTTCCTAGGAATATCTGTTCTGATTTCTGTTTTGTTATGATTTAGATAAATATGTTTCTTGATATTCTGATATTAGGTGGCAAAGGGATCAAGTCTTTGATATAGAGCTTGGACACCTTTTCCCCCAAAATGACAATCATCAGAGGTTAGCTAGAACCTGCTCATATCCCCTGGAAGAACAATATTTAAGGGAGCAGATAAATAGACTGCTAGACTGGCCCTCCTTTTCTCTCTGAGAACAGAGTGGTGACCTCTGGTCCCAGTCTTCTGCTTCTTCTCCTGAAGGAACAAAAGTCTTTAAAAAAGTAGGGGAGCAGAGACTAGAAATATCTATTCTGCCTCTCTTCAGGACACATAGGATGCCCATTCTGTGTATGTGGGGACTCCATATCACTACATTTGTAAAACATTTAGCACAGTGCCTGGCACACAATAGGCACTTAGCTTGCATTCTAATGGGGGAAGAAACCCAGCATGGGACATAATAAAGAGTTTGTAGTGTGTCCTGTAAAGAAATGAGACATGGCTTACTTGGATGCCCTATCTGTAATATAGAGAGTAGAGGAGTAAATTATGGGAGGGTAGTGATAGAGATAGTGATGGCAGAAAAAAGAAAGGAAAGAAAAAATAGTCAATGAGACATGTTAAAAATACAAAAAAGGGAGTAGAAGGAAGTTCCGAAAGGAATATAAACAAGGCAACATTGGAAGCACCACATTTAGAATTAATTGCCCGAGACAATTAATATATGTCCATAATCACACAGCACATGACAGAGACATATGAATCCAAACCTTTCTCATACTCAATCTCACCTGCTAGCCACTTTCAACTTAGGCTCTGACCATTCTTCATTCTTTAGCAGAATGCAAGCTTCTTGAGGGCAGGTGCTAATTTGTTTTTGTCTTTGTCTTGCTAGTGCCTTGAACGTGATTAGCAATCCATAAAGAATTAGAGCTCAATAGAAATTAAATAAGATACTAAGGTGTCCGAAGTGTCGGAAGCATATATATATATATATCTCAAATTAGCCAGATGAGTAATTTACCTGGTCTCTGTTTGGTTGTTGGATGAATAGGCGGTTTGTATTTGTATGTCACATTAAGAGAATTTTTTAGTTTTATTTTGAAATTTTCTTTTTGGCTATTGTAAACATTTAAAAAAAATCAACAAACACAAATATTCCCTGTACAAAGAAAAACATATTTTTTTCTATAACTAGATTTTTTCCCCCTATAACTAAAAGTACTGCTGTGAATATTTTTTGTACACAAGAGTATCCTTTCCTTTTGATATCTTTGGGACCCATACCTAGTAGTGGTTCCCTTGAGTAAAAGATATGCACAGTTTTGTGACTTTTGGGCTTAATTCCAAATTGGTTTCCAGAATGATTGGAGCACTTCACAGGCTCACCAACAGGGTATAAGAGTGCTTATTCTCCAGCATCCTCTCCAACAATTGTCATTCTCCTTTTTTCTTTTCTTTTTGCTAACTCAGTAAATCTGATATATGTGAGTTTCAACCTCAGAAATTCATGGTATTTTTGGAAAGAATGTAGAATTTGGAATTATAGGGCCTGGGTTCAAATCTTACTTCTGACAGTTATTATTGGAGTGACTTTGGACAAGTCACCTTCCCTATTCAGTCTCAATTTCTTCATCCCCCCAAAAGAGGTCTGAACCAGATGATTTCTAAGTTCCCTTCAGGTGCTAAATCTGTGATTTGGGATTAGGAACTTTAGTGCTCTTTTCCAATAAAGGTTGTAGTTTCTTTTTGAGACATATCTCATGGATAAAAATAGCAATATCAATATTAATAACAACTCATCTATAATAAAACATTTTACATTTCATAAAGCACTTTCCCCCAGCCACATTACAAAGGAAAAAGGGAGAGTTTTATTATTTTTCTTGTTTTCAGATAAGGAAACCGAAGCTCCCAACAGCTTGTCGAGTTTGGATTTGGCAGGATCCTCAGAGATCAACCAAGGTCTGTGATTACACAGCTAGTAATGGCAAGGCTGGGACTCGAATCCAGGTCTTCTGACTCACTCTCTGGGTAGGGGTACTGCTCAGATGTCAAGGAGGACAAAGAAAATAGCATTAGTGAGGCGGGCTCCCAGCAGGGTGGGAGGGAAGGGAGAAGCAATTTCATTTATAGACTGCGGGGAACTAACCAGGGATCCTGGTGGGAAATAAGGGCAGAGAGAAGGTTTCAAGTTCCTAAATAGAACTTTGTTTTGACATTGGGATTGCAGCTGTTCCTCCCCCATGCTTGTCTTTCTAACCACGCATGGAGGGGAATGAAAGCATCAATAGAATCTCAAAGAGCGACACCTTGTGGCTTCCATGGAGAAGTGTTCTCTTTGCTATCATCTGTAACAGTGTACAATTCATTCAAATATACAACAAATATTTATGATATATATTTAACTCATACTTTAACATATTTAACATGTATTGCTAAACCTGCCATCTGGGGGAAGGGGTGGGGAGGAAGGAGGGGAAAAGTTGGAACAAAAGGTTTTGCAATTGTCAATGTTTTAAAATTACCTATGCATAAAATTTTTGTAAAAATTAATTTAATTAATTAATTAAATTAAAAATATTTAGGATAAAGAATTTGAGCTGGGCGCTGTTAGGCCATCAAAGAAAAATAAGATCCACTCCTTTCCCTATATGGGTTTAGTAAAAAAGATGAGATGTGTAAAGAACTATAATACAAAGTTTAATGTGAAAGTGCTTCAAGAGAGGTATTGTGTTTGCATTCATTTTATTTTATTTTTGTACTATTGTATTTTTTTTGTTACATCTAACTTCAATAGCATTTTCTCTAGATACACGTCAATAATATTTTTAGCATTCATTTTTATAAGATTTTTAATTCCAATTTTTCGTCCTTTATCCCTTCTCCTCTCCCTACCTCTCTTCCAAAGATGGTGGGCTGTTTGATAATAGTTTATATATGCTATTATGTAAAGCATATTTCTGTATTAGGAACAGTTGGAGAGCAGGCATTTTAGAGTAGTGTGTCCCAGGGAGGCTTCTTGGAAGAGGTGATATTTGAGATGGACCTTAAAGGAATGGTAGAATGAGACCGGTGGGGAAAGGACAAGAAGCATTCTGTTTAGAAGAAATGATGTGTTGGTGACGGGAAGGAGGGTGTCACAAAGACTAAGGGGGTGGCTGGGTAGCAGTTTTTAAGTATGGAGGGATTTGTCCTGCCCAGGTCCTGACTGCTTAACACGGAGGCACTCTGTAGACTTTGTTTTCCCACCATCTTTGATTAGCTACTTAGCTGGAACAGTCTGCATCTTGAAAACTAGCCAGACTGAGGCAGCCTCTTTCCTTTCCCCACATCCTCTTTTCTGTTATGTTCAGAGGGTGATCACAGTTTACCCACAGAATGGGTATCATGAATTAAACAGAAAAGATACTATCCCTTTTCTCCTTGACCTTGCAGAGAAATGGACCTAGTGTCTCTGCTCTGGATTGTTTGTCCCCGGTTTTGGGGCTTTGCAGTGATCTCCCATCAGGCCTAGGAGTCTGAGCCATGAAGAACTTGGAGCCAGAATTGTAGGTGCAACCTGGCAGGGAAGCCTGGAGAAACTAGGGTACCCAGCACTGTAGTTCAAAATGATGGTGGTGGAGGAAGGATTTGACTTGGATCTGGGACAGTGTGCTATATAGGATCCAGGCTAATTTGTTTGCATATTTGTGATTTTACCTTTTGAAATATTCCTTTGTAAAAACAAGTCTATGAAAAGACTCAATGGAACTAGGGTTGGAGGGACTATCCTGTAAACTTGAGAAAACACCACCAGTGGGGGCTGGAGTTATCAGCAGAGACTTTAGACATTCCCCAGGCCCTGAAAGGTGAGATACAGCTTTCAGGCAGTAGAGACCAGGGTGTAACACTGGATACCAGTGTTATCAGTTAGCAGAATGCCTCCTAGTCAGGAGGACCTGAATTCAAATCAACTTTAGACACTTACTAACTGTGTGACCTTAGGCAAGTCACTAAACCTTATTTATTTCAATTCCTTATCTGTAAAATGATCTGGAAAAGGAAATGGCAAACTACTTCAGGATCTATGCTAAAAAAAATTCCAAGTCGGGTCATAGAGAGTTGGATATAACTGAAAGGACTCAACAACAATAACAACAACAAAACACACCCAAATCAGTGTTACATAAGTATGTGATGAGCAGTCATTTGGAAGGTGGATTAGACTTGCTCTATTTAGTCCTAGAAGGCAGAGCTCAGAACAATGGGGTAGAAGTTGCAAAAGGGCAAGTTTAAACATCATGTCAGAAAAAAAATGACCTGCTAACAAGAGCTATCTGAAGGTGGAAGGGACAGAGTCCGGAAGAAGGAGATCCTCTGTTATTAGAAGTCTTTAAGCAGAGAGGGGAAGGACCGTTTTTGGAGTTGTCAAAGAGGCAAGTCTGGTTCAGGGTTGGACTAAGTGATTAATCACTCAGCTCCCTTCCAGCTTGAGAATTCTATGATTCTGTGAGATCTAATCAGACTTCCTCATTTTGTAGACTTAGGGGAGCAAAGAGATTTAACCTCATGTCAAACAGATTAGTAAGAACCAGAACATGGACTTGGAAACTAGGTCGTTTGGCTTCTCCATCCCATTATTCGTTTGCTGGGAGAGGAGTAGAATCTTTGGCGTTTTATCAGTTACCGCCTTTGAACACCTGAGTGAGAGGGAGAGTCCTTAGTAGTGATCCTACTGTGGTTTTTTCATTTTCAAAGAATTTGCAACAGCAGTAATTGATAGACTTCATTGAGAAATGATGGCAGTGTCTAATTTTTTTGTTTATGGGCTTATATCAATTCAATTATTTATTGAGGGAAATTCTCTGTAGCATATGTAAACTTGCTTTGTTGGTGAGCTCTCTCTTCAATACCTGGTAATCACAAAGAAAAAACTCTTACATTGAACATAGACTTTTGTTCTTTTCCCAGGGGCTTCCAAGTCTCCCTCTATCTCCATCACTCAATTCTACCCTTGAGGATGTTACTCTGGAATTGAGCTCCCCCTAGTGGTCTGACAGAATACACATTTTCTCTTGCAAACAGGAATGATTTCTTTTTCTTTTTCTTTTTTTATTAAAGTTTTTAATTTTCAAAACAAATGCATGGATAGTTTTTCAACATTGACCTTTGCAAAATCTTGTGCTCCAAATTTTCCCCTCCTTCTTCCCCACCCCTCCCCTAGATTGCAAGTAATCCACTATATGTTATACATGTTAAAATATGTTAAATCTAATATATGCAAATATATTTATGCAATCATCTTGCTGCACAAGAAAAATCAGATCAAAAGGGAAAAAATGAGCAAGAAAACAAAATGCAAGCAAACAACAACAAAAAGAGTGAAAATGCTATGTTGTGATCCAGACTCAGTTCCCACAGTCTCTCTCTGGGTGCTGATATCTCTCTTTATCACAAGACCATTGAAAATGGTCTGAATCACTTCATTGTTGAAAAGAGTCACATCCATCAGAACTGATCATTACATAGTCTTGTTGTTGCCGTGTAAAATGATCTCCTGATTCTTCTCACTTTATTCAGCATCAGTTCATGTAAGTCTCTCCAGATCTTTCTGAAATCATCCTGCTGGTTATTTCTTACAGAACAATAATATTCCATAATATACTATAACTTATTCAGCCATTTCCCAGCTGATGGGCATCCACTCAGTTTCCAGTCTCTTGTCACTACAAAAAGAGCTGCCACAAACATTTTTGCACATGTGGGTCCCTTTCAGGAATGGGTTTTCCCTTTTTTTTCTGCTCAGGTTTTGGCACTAGGTTGTAAATTATGAATGAAGCTAAATAACCAAGATATCTGCAACTGTAGGAGGGGAAGAAGAAACAGGATACAAGATCCCCTCCTCCATATTAGGGGAAAAACCTTTCATCCTGTGCTGCCTAAACCTCTAGTTTAGTAGTGGAGTAGTAGTATCCCAGGGTTTAGATTCCAGCTTACTTGCTACTTACTATTTATGTGACCCTAACCTTTCTACCCCTCAGTTTCCATCTCTGTAAAATGGGCATAATAATACTTTGCAGGAGTATTAGGAGACGCAAATAAGATAAAACCAATGATAATAAAAAGAGTAATAACTAGCATTTATATGACACTTGCTATGTGCCACACACTGTGCTAAGTGATTTATAACTGTTGTCTCATAAAACACTTTGCAAAAATTAAAGTGCTTTTGAAATGTTAGCTGTTCAATGTTAGTTTTTCATTGTTGAGTCATGTCCAGATCTTTGTTTCCTCATGAGCCATCTTGTGTCTGTTTAAGATTTATTGGAGTGTTTTCCATTTCCTTCTCCTGTGGATTAAGGAAAACACAGTTTAAGGGACTTGTCCAGGGCCACAAAGCTAGATTTCAACTCAGTCTTCCTGACTCCAGACCTGGAACTCTATCTACTAAGCCACTTAGCCTTTTCCTAGTTATTAGTTAATGTTTGCAAATACAAATTCAGAATTATGTTTCAGAAAGAATAAAGGTGGCTTTGGATTAATGGTTAATTCTTTTATTCTTTCTTTCTTTCTTTCTTTTTTTCTTTTTTGCTGAGGCTGGGGTTAAGTGACTTACCCAGGATCATACAGCTAGGAAGTGCTAAATGTCTGAGTCAGATTTGAATTCAGGTCTTCCTGACTTCAAGGCTGGTCCTATATCCACTGAGCCACCTCGCTGTCTCTTGATGGTTACTTCTTAGACAACTAATATATTTTTGAATAACTCCCCTGGGTCAAGAGTGAGATTTTGGACCTCTTTCAATAACAACTGCTATTCTAAAGGGCACTAAGGTGGTTTAAACTCTTCACATTCTTTTGAGGTTCATGGTAACCTTGTGAGATAGATTACTCCAGACATTATTATTCCACTTTTACAAAGAAGATTTTTACAGTTAATAATATATCTTAGCTCTTCAGTCAGCAATCACCACTAATATTCTTGTCACACCGATTTTCAGAGGAGTGAAAGTCACATAGCTGTGTCAAAGACAGAACTGGAACTCAGAAGTTTCATGATCCCAAATCCAGCATGTTCTCCATGACGTGACGTAGTCTCTTGTTGCAGGTTTATATTTCTGCTCTGAAGAAGCTGAAGTTCTAGTGAAAATGGAGGTGATTTCATTTTTATTGATTGTTTGATAGATTAGTTATGACTCTATCAAAGAATACTATGGTCCTAGAGAGTCCTAATAACTATAACACACATTTCATCTTATACTCAGAAGGATGCGAATATTCAGTGGGGGAGACTTTAGTAAGTTTCACACTGCAGGATAGATAGTGATGACTCTGAAGGGTGGATAGCCAGGTCTGGTAGCCAGAGGGGGAATTGGTGTAGACAGATCCAGGAGGCACATTGTCAGGGTAGATAGCAATACCCAGTGACTGGGAGAAGTGATATCCAACTTCTATAGAAAGGGAGATCATTTAAATTGTGCATGAGAATCCCTATGGCTGCACATTGACTTAGAACATCAGATATTAATATTACCTTCCTTCTGCTTTACTTTTATTTATTTTGTTGGTTATTTCCCAATTACATTTTAATCTGAAGTCACTCTAGAGGAAGAAACTAAAAAAAGCTAATAAAGTTATTATTGTTTTTTAATCTAAGTAACAATCCAATAATTCTAAAAGGTCTGCAAGACAGATTTATTTACACTCTGGGTATATTGGGAGGATTAGAATCTCTGATGTGAGGGCTTACTGAACCGTTTTTAGGACTAATTATCCACCTTTTGGATCCACTCATTACCTTCCTCTCACCTGTGGCTCCAAAAAGCTGTAGAATATGCAGCTTCTGCACTCTGATAAGACGTCTCAGCAGACAGGCAAAACAGGTTGAGGGTAATTGACAGATCTCAAACCTATCAGGGAGTTAGGGGAATGTTTACCCAAAGCCTATGAAGACTTCCCCGGTGGAATGAGCAGATAACAACAATTTGTCCAATAGCCATGAAGGAGGAAGCAGGTGCTGCTGTGGGGCAGTTGGACATTGATGATGTCAAGGGTATCCATTGCATCCTGAGCCATCATCAGTCATTTTGACTTTTGTCTTGTCCCTGTTCTTTTTGACGATCCTAGTAGAGAGAATGAGGTTGGTGACTTTGTGCAACTCTGTCTCACCTAAATCTAATTCACTCACAAGTCAAGAACCACTCTGTGATTGATTCTCTTTGAAAATGATGAACACTCTACAGAGATACTAATAAGAGTTAGCTTTGCAGACCAAAGCATACTTTTTTCACTTACCTTGTTTTTTTTGTATTTCTTTTAACTTTTGGTGTGTTTCCTTTTTCATAACTGGCACTAATACGGAAATATGTTTTACATGATTGTACATATATAATCTATTTCAAATTGCTTTCCATTTTAGAAAGAGGGGTGGGATGGGAGAGAAGAAGAAAATTCTGGAACTCAAAATCTTGTAAAAATGAATATTAAAAATTATCTTTACATATTATCAAAGCTTAAAAATAATAGCTAGGGGCAGCTAGGTGGCGCAGTGGGTAGAGCACCAGCCTTGAATTCAGGAGGACCTGAGTTCAAATCTGGTCTCAGACACTTAGCACTTCCTGGCTGTGTGACCCTGGGCAAGTCACTTAACCCCAGCCTCAGGGGGGGAAAAATAATAGCTAGCACTTACATAGTACCTTAAAGTTTGCAATACACACACACACACACACACACACACACACACACACACACACACACATATATATATTGCTTTCTTTTATTCTTATAGCAATTGTAGAAAGTGGGTGCTATAGAAAATGAGACAAATACAGGTTAAGCTTAGGATCACACAGCTAGTAAGTGAAAAAAATAGACATTGAATTTAAGTCTTCCTAACATCAGGCTCTTCTTTCTGTCCACGTGTCATGTGGAGAATGGGAACAATAAATAAGGAGGGAAATTATAGCAGATAAAACTTAGAAGCAAAATGATAAGAAATATGAATCAAATTCTAAGTTAAGAAGGCTTAACTTAGAATTTGATTCATATTTCTTATCATTTTGCTTTAGTGAAAGTAAGAGTTTACCCCAAGTTCCACAAGTTAGTGAGGCTTGACCCCCCATTTATGAAGCCTCAGAGACCTCAGATAGGAACCCTACCAAGTTATTTTGCGTTACAGACACTTGTTTACAAGTTGGGAACTCTTCTGATGGCCCCTTGTCCTTATTCTATCCCTCTGTACCCAGCCTCCCTCAAGCTGGAGTTAGTATTTCCATTTTTCTTTGGCTTAAGTAAAAACCTTCTATTGATATCAAAGGTTGTTTCTTAGCAACTAAAACACTCGGTTTCACTATTTCCATCCTTCTGAGTACAGGATGAAATGTGCATTGTAATTATTGGGACACTCCAGGATCATTGGATTCTTTAGCAGCATCATAATTATTCAATCAAGCAATCAATAAGTGCCAGCTATGTGCCAGCTACCGGGCTGAGTGCTGGGGATACCAATACAAAGAATGAAATAATTTCTATTTACAAGAATCTTTCTTACATTTTAATAGAATAATTATATTTAGAGCTAGGAAGACATATTAAACAGTTCCACATTAGAGAGTCTCTATATAGGTATTAATAGTAGGTAGCATTTACATAGTGCCTTAAAATTGGCAAAATACTTTATCTATATTATCTCCTTTATAGTTACAACAACCCTGGGAGAGAGGTGCCATTATTATCCCCATTTTATAGATGAGGAAAATGAGGCAGATAGTATAGTGACTTGCTCAAGATCACATAGCTAGTAAGTATAGATCGCTTATTTTTTATTTTTTAAGGTTTTCAACACTCACTTGTATTAGATTTTAAATTCTTTTTTTTTCTCTCCCCCTTCCTTTTCTCTATCTCTAAGATGAAAAGCAATCTGATATGTTGTAAATCTACAATCATATTAAACATCTTTCCACATGTCATATTGTGAAAGGAGAATCAGAACAAAAAGGAAAAACCACAAGAAAAAAAACAAACAACCAAATAATGGCATGATATTCTCTGTTTTATAAATGAGACAATTAAGGCCTTCATCTGTGACGTGATCCGTGAGCTGTTCCCAGCATTATCAGAACCCAAGGCAAGCAATATGAAATCTGCTCTCAAATCAACTTGTAAAGACAAATGTACCTTTGCTTCAGTGAAAAGAACATCAGCTTCAGAAACAGAGGACCTGAGTTCAAGTCATGTCCCTGATACTTCTTCCTTATTTGTCTCTGCGAAAGTCCTAATCTCTGGATGACTCAGTTTACTCAACTATAAATTGAAGATTATAATAATAACACTTTATCTTCCAGGGTTGTTATAAAGAGAAAATGAGATAATATTTGTAAAATGCCCTAACCTCAGGTCCTGACCCAATAAATATATATTCCTTTCTCCTTTCCCTCCCTTATCTGTGAAATAAGATCACATAGTATCAGAGACTCCTTGTTTTGATCTATATACACTGACTGATGAGAGAGATTCCTCAGGATATCGTACAAGGCTGCTTACGGGGAAGTTGTTGTAGAGAAGGGTGGGAAGGAGAATAAAAGTAGGGAATCTCTTGAAATTAGGGCCACCTGAGGGGAGGATGTAAATAAACCATTTAGTTATTTCCTATTTCAAATAATAAATCTTTCCAACAAGAGATAAACTCATTTGTTTTGATGCTGTAAAAGGAGTGCAAATGTAGTCCCAGTGACCCAGACAGTATGTAAAGTTTGGACTCTAACCAAGGTCTCCTGCCTGATTCGAGTAACAACAGATTAAACCATTGGACTGTACTGCAAAAGCTCCTTCATTGTTTGTGTCCTTATGGGATATTTGGCACCTAGCAAAAACTTGATCTCATGTGACATCATAAATTTCTCATCACGGGCAACAGATCCACACAAATATAGCAGAGGCCGCATCTTTTCCAGCAGCAGAACACCCAGTGAAGTTTGTTTTGTATCAACAATTTTATTTTTCTTGGACCTCATCCTTCTGACCCATACATAGACAAGTTTTGGCTTTGTAATGTTGTTTTATTTTAACCAAGCTTGTGGAGAGTCTCTAACACTAATAACATTCTCTTCTGGGCTCATATTGAGCCTGTAGAAACTGAGCATTTTTGGGTCTTCTTGAGGTTCTTTTACAATTCAGCCTTCCCTTTGTTTTATTTCCTTTGGGCTTTGAACTGGCCTTTTCTGACTTACAGTGTCCAAATCTGCTGTGGAGACTGGCAGGCAACCCTCTGCCCGAAGCTTAGTGCAATCCAATTTGTAAACCTCTAATCTGTACCATGCTGATACTATAGGGCAAATGTCACTATTTCAGATGGTTTATCAATATGACTTCTCCAGCTTGGTTCCCCATTTCTAGTTTTGCAGAGCCAAAAAAAATATGCTTTCCAATTTCTGAAAAGGGAAAAAGTCTGTCCTCTACTAATTAAACTAGAGTTTTTCTGTTTACACATTTAGAAATAGGACAAAGTGACCAATCTTTACACATTATTGTGACTTGATTCGTTGATTTTTTGGATCAATAATAATAATATCAATAACATCATCACCATCACCACCATCTTCCTCCTCCTTTCTCCAAGAGTTAGTAATTGTATGATCATAAGGCAAGTCACTGAAAGCTTTTGTACCTCAATTTTTTCATCTATAAAATGGGGATAATAGTGTTTTTTATGTTTCTTGGATGGCTATGAGTCTTAAATAAAATAATGTAAACATATATATACATATATATATATATATATATATATATATATATATATATATATATATATATATATATATATATAATATTTTGTAAACCTTGGTGATATCATGTCCAACTCTTCATTATACCATTTGAGGTTTTCTTGGCAGAAATACTGCACTGGTTTGCCATTTCCTTCTCCGGCTCATTTTATAGATGAGGAAACTGAGGCAACCTGGGTTAAGTGACCTGCCCAGGGTCATACAGCTAATAAGTATCTGAGGCTGGATTTGAACTCATTTCTTCCTGGCTCCAGATCCAGTACTCTATTTACTTGGCTCCCTACTTGTCCCTCTGTAAACTTTTATACATATTAGCCACTATTTTATTCTTGCTCTCATTATTATATATTTTTGTGTGTGATCTCTTCAATTTAATCTCCTACTTCCATCTTCACAGAGCCAACCAATATTCCTTTTATTTTCTAAAAAGAGAGAAAATCTGACCTGTTATTACATTAGATTTCCCCCAAAACAAGAGGTGGTATGTCATAGTGGATAGAGAACTCGACTCAGAGCCAGAGACTTGATCTCTGTCACATACTGGCATGTGACTCTGAGTAAGTCACCTAACCTCTCATTGAACTAGGAAAATTTCTAAGATTATAAGTCTCAGAGAAAATTGAGGAAGCTCCCCCAGGTGTTTCCTATGCCAGCAAAATCACAAAACCTATCCAGTTTCCAATCCTTTTACAAGGCACAAGATAGTGTGAACAACCCTGTTTTATCATTTAATTTTGTTTGGTCCATTTGGGGATCAAAGGCAATGTCATTATCATCTTCTTCATCACTTCCCTGCTTCTGACACTTTAGAGCTAAATTAGTCATGGATAGGCAAGTCACTATTCACTCAGTTTCTATTTCCTTCTCTGTGAAATGGGGACAATAATACTCATACCTCTTACTTCTCAGAATTTCTAGGGGGATCAAATGAGCAAATGTAGGCAAAGTATTTTTAAAATATTGAATTTTCATATTCTCATCAATTGTTATTGTTATTAATATTATCATTTTCAGGGATACAAGAGACTCAAATAAAATGGTATTCCTAAATATAAAAGTATCATTTATTTCTACCAGTTAGTTGAATTGTAAGGGGAATAGGAGACATGAAGGAAGAAGGGCTTAAATAGTCAAACACACTTCCTTCCTTTACTTATGGTGTCTTTCTTGCTTTGAAAATAAGCAGTGAAATAATGAAAAAAAGCTAAACTTAAAAAAAAAAAACCCAACAACATGGGATTACAGCAAGTCAGCAAGGATGGGTTTGAGATCTGTAAAAAAAATGAAAATAAACAATGAAAATGATTGATCCTAAGTTATTGCTGAATTAGAGCTGGGAGCTGAGGATTTTACCTGACTGCAGGTGATTTAAAATGAATACCAAAGGGGAGGCATTGGTTATAGCAGAGCCAGTGCTTTCTTTGGAATCAGGGGTTATTAATTAATTCTGGTTCTGCCTTTTATTGCCTTTGTGACTCTAAGAAAAGTCACTTAGAGTCATAATGGTACAGTGGATGAGGGACTGGACTTAGGAAGATCCAGTCTTGTTGCAGAAACCTCATTCAGCCTACTCCAGTAAAGCGGGGGCGAAGTGGGTTCCATATCTATCCCTCTTTGATTCTTTTAGCCTGTTTACTCATTACTATGATGAAAAGCAAGGAGCTGGGAGGCATAGGGGACGGAATACTAGGGCTAGATTCAGGAAACTGAATCTTCTTGAGTTCTAATATGGCCTCAAACACTTCCTAGCTACATAACCCTGTGCAAGTCATTTAACCTTCTTTATCATTTAACCTTGTTTACCTCAGTTTCCTCATTTGTCAAATGATCTGGAGAAAGAAATGGGAGACCACTCCAGTATCTTTGCCAAGAAAGCTCTAAATGAGGTCACAAGAGAGTCAGATATGACTAAAAAATGACTGAATATAATGAGAAGTATGGACTAGATCAATCATTCCTAAAGGGAGGACCGTGGTCCCCTCTAAAGCCATAGAATAACCCCAGAAGAAGGGCTATGACTCAACTTTCAAGAAATTGTGATCATTATACACAGTAACAGCAAGATTGTGGGATGACCAACTGTGACAGACTTGGCTCTTCTCAGAAATGTAATGATTCAAGACAATTCCAATAGCCTTGGGATGGAAAATGCCATCTGCATCCAGAGAGAGAACTATGGAGATGGAATGTGGATCAAATCATAGTATTTTCACCCCTTTTTTTTTTGCTTTGTCTTTATCATGGATTTTCCCCTTTTTGGTGGATTTTTCTTGCACAATATAACAAATATGGAAATGTTTGTAAATGAATAGCCTACATCAGATTGCTTGTTGTCTGGGGAAGGGAAGAAGAGAAAAAACTGGAACATAAAGTCTTACAAAAATAAATAATGAAAACTATCTTTACATGTATTTGGAAAAATAAAATACTAATGAGAAAAAAAGCAATATGTGTTCAACCAATGGGAGATGGGATGATGGATCACATCCATCCTGCCCTTCCTCCCCATCTCATCCCACCAATTGTTAGCTTGCCTCCCAACACCCCTCTTCCCCAAATGTCCCAAACGTCAGGCTAGTACCTTGGTCCAAACACCTCTAGTAGCTGCAAAGGACAAAACTCTTCTTCCTTTTGACCCTCTGTCCCTCTATCTTCTAGTGGATTCAAGTGGTTCTGCTCTCTAAAGCTGTGACTGCTCCTCTTTTTCCTTTCCTCATCCCTTTTGCTTTTACATTGAAAAAGAGGGCAAGCACAGGATGAGCAGACATGAATAGATTGTGATTGCAGTAGTCTTTAATCTCTGCCTTCAGCCCCTCTCTTTTGATTCTCTATTTCTTTTGAGGGTACCACCATTCTCCCAGTCACTCAGGTTTACAATCTTGTCATTCATTATGCTCCACTCCTTCCTTACCTTCAACTCACATATCTAAATGGAATCCACTTCCAAATCTTGTCTCTTTTTTTTAAACCTGCAGCGTCTTTGGTATCCACCTACCTTTTCTTCACTCATTTCAGCACTCTATTGCTGAAATCATCATCTCTTCCCTGATCATGCCCTAAATATCTTTCCTCTCAGATTCAGCTTCCACTGAGTCACCAAAGGGATTTTCTAAAAGTGCATGTTTGTCTATGCCATTTCCTTACTCAATAAATGCCAGTGGCTCCCAGTTGACTCTAGGATAAACTATTATTTAATTCTCATGTCACCCTTTACAATTTATTTTTATGAATTTATAATGTACATGATTATTAGTAGAGTACTTGTATATGCTTTAGAAAAAAAATAAACAGTCTTACTCAGGGAGAATGGTATACTAAAAATGTTTTATTGATAGAATAGGGATGTCCACAAAATTGGAGCTTCTGACAGCTCTGTGTGATATTCTTCCAGAGGTATTATTAATCCCATTTTATAGATAAGGAAAGTGAGTCTCTTATTGAATTCAAATCTTTCAAGTGCCATCTGATTATTGAATTCAAATCTTTCAAGTGCCATCTGATTCTCCCCTTGCTAATAGTTTTCCTTTGTCTTTAATTTACTTTGTATATTTTTTCTCTTTACTCATCTCTGTATGTACTATTTCCCCTAATAAAATACACTCTTCTTGGGGGCAGCCTGTCTTTTGTCTTTGGGTCCCCTATACCTGGCTCAGTGCTTAACTATGCTCAACAAATGCTCATTGGCTGTTTCTTCCCCTAACTCCAACAGCCTATGTTTTATGCCATATTGCTTCAGAGGTCCAGGCAATTTCCGACTCTATGAACCTCTGAATTGGAACATTTGATCAAAACCAACTTAATTTATTAAAAATTTATTATCTTCTTCCCTCTGACTGAAGTTTCCACTTGTTTTTCCAGAGTTCAGGACCAGATACTCCCAGAGAGAGTTGGAGATTGAAGAGACTGGAGAAGGCTCTCTTTCTGCTTCCACAAATTGACAAGGGGGAAACTAAGCATCCACCAAGTTGCTGGGTTTGGGGCTGGCGTTATTGCACTGTTTCAGCTTGGAGTTCTGTGGGAAGTTTTATTGCTGCAGCAAGCAATAAACATTTCCTTGTCCAGAGCTCTATTGCTTTATATCTCTCTAGAGGCAGAAAGTACCAAATCTCTTAAAGCAGATTACCAGGACCAGTCTGGGGTTTAAACTTAAAACGCTTTCAGTGTCCTTATATCAGCCACTGGCTCTACTCTGACCCGCGTTCAGGGCCTGGTTGGGCATTTGCTAGTTAAGGGGAAGTCAGAGGGGAGTTGTAAAATGTGAGGATGCTGTGAGAGAAAGGATGGGTTTCTGCTAGGAACAAGAGAAAATAACTCAGAAGAAATACTTTGGGGGAAGCAGTGTGGAACAAATATGGGATTTGGAGTCCAGAAGATCTGGCTTAGAAATACAGCTCTATGATTTTTCTTTTTTGTTTGTTTGTTTTTTGAGGGTGATCAGGGATTAAGTGACTTGCCCAGCATCACACAGTTAGCAAAAGTCTGGAGTTGAACTCGGGATTATCCTGATTTCAGGGTCCACTGTTTCACTTGTAAGATCTTGGGCAAGTCACGTTTGGAGTTCCGTTTCCTCCTCTGAAAAAGGAAAGACTTGGAATAGATTATTTCAAGCTGTAAATCCTGGCTTTCTTTTGCAAGAGTTTTTTTTTTAATCAACAAGTTTTAAAAAAATACTAATAACTTTTTATATTTCAAAATACATGCAACACTTGCAAAATTTGTTTCAAATTTTTCTCCCTCACTGTCCCCTACCTCCTCCCCTAGACAGCAAGTAATCCAATTTAGGTTAAACATGTCCTGCAAGAGTTTCTTATCCTGGGAATAAGTGGAATGAGGCAACTGAATCCCATGAAGGTCATTTTTTTTTTTCTTTTATCAGCACTCTTTGAGCCTGTGCTCAGCAGCGAGCCCTGCCTGTTTCTTATTGCCAGTGTTGCTCCTTTAGGCTTAGGGTTTTTAGTTTTTGTTTTACCCGCTCCCTGAAAACAGCTTCTTCTTTAGATTTTTAAGAAAGGTTTAGAGAATGCACAGAGAGGAAAGTTCACACGTGATTGGGATTATTGGGAGGACAAGGATGAGACTTTGCAAACTGGGAGATGTGCAAGTACACGTTCCCAGAATTCTTGGGCTGAGCCCCTTTTCCCTGGGAGAAACTTAGGCCCTGAAAGTTTTCACAGGCTGAGATGGGAAAGGAGGAAGAATCCAGCTGGGAGTCTCTGCTTTTAGCCTGGGCATGTGGTCAGGAGCAGGCCTGAGCCTGGGTGTGCAGCTGTGGGCAGGAGAAAGCAAAGTGAAGACTGAGATTTCTTTGTGAAGCCATTTGTGGAGGCAGGGCCAGACAAGAACAGATGTGAATGCGGATCAGAGGCAGCCAGAGGAAATGCCAGAGCTTGCCTGGATCATGGCTGCACTGGCAGCTGCTGGGGGGGGGCATTGTTGTTTGTCCTTCCTTCTCCAAGAGGCCCGTGGATGTTGCCATGACTTCCAAATGAATTGGATTGAAGTGAGGGAGGATGATGGGGGACGCCAAACAGAATTCCAATCCATACTTTCTTTTCTTTTTCTTTCTTTCCTCCTAACTGATGCAGTTTTTATGACTTTTACATGTCTCCCCACCTTTTTTTATTTGCCTCTGACCAACTGGGAAGAGATATGGAGGAAAAGGAGAAATCTGTCCAACTTTCAGTGTTTTTGCAGCTATTTTGGGTAGTCTTAATGTTTGAGTTTTTATACTTTCCAAATTCTAATGATTGCATAATATAATATATTAATAAGATCATTTATTATATATTAATAAGTAATAATATAACATAATAACAATAATCATAAATTATATGGTCATTGAGAATGAATTGTTGAAAATCCTATGAGTTTGGGGGTGGGGGGTGGAAAGGATGTGCAAGAAAACTGACGCAAGGGAGTTTTTGCAAGCTTGGATATTTGGAGTATTTTGCAGATCATACTTTCTAGACTTGCGGGGAACCCACGGATTTTTCGGTTCTCTCTGAGGAACAGGTTACTCATGAGTGCCTGGAGCACCATCTAGTGACCAAATCACATATCACACCACTTTTCTCTTTCCCCTTTCCCCCCAAGCAGATCACATAACAGTTGGCTCTCCATCAGCTGGAAGACAACAAGGGGGTCACAGTCATTACTAAGAGCACCTTTGTCACTTCAGCCAGCCCTCATCCCCAGTATTCCTGTCACACAAGTTTTCGGAGATCTCTAGACTGTAGAGTCAATGATGACCCTCTGGGGCATCCAGGGGGAGCAGGATAATGTCATCGCCGAGCCTACAGGCAGCAGGAGCTGACCCTCCATTCGTGTGCCCGGAGCGCACGTATTTCCTGTGTGTGTGGGTACCTCTCCACGTTGGGCTCCTTCTACACTGATGGTGTGGGTAGGGGAATAGGTATGGGACTTTTCCTACTCTATTTCATTTAATGCCTTTGCTTGGAACCCACCGTGTCCTTTTATTGATAAGAAAAATACATTAATTAAGGCTTGTGAGTTATGTTTCTAACTCCAGAACCATAGAACATTTGATTTTCCTGGGGGCCTATGTGAGAAGTGTTCTCTTAGGTGGTATATGTTTAAATATACAGGAAATAAGTGGCAGGGAAGGAAAAAAAAGAATGATTTATATAGTTCTGAACTAAGACAATACACATATACACAATACCTACATATACACATACATCAACTAGGTGGCTCAGGGCACAGGACACTGGACTTGGAAGCAGGAAGAGCCATCTCTATGAATTCAAATCTGCCTCACATACTTACTAGCTATTGATCCTGGCAAGCCATTTGATCCTGTTTGCCTCAGTCCTTGTAAAATGATTTAGAGAAGAAAATTGCAAATCATGTCATATCTTTGCCCAAAAAAACCAAAATAGAGTCATGGAGAGTTGGACGTGACTGAACTACATTATGTGTGTCTATAATGAATATATAATTATATATATGAATATATGTATATATATAATTAATATATAATCTCATTTCATCCTCACAATGACCCTATGAGATAAATGCTATTATTCTTCCCATTTTACAGGAACTTAAGGCAAACAGAAGTTCAGTAACCCATATCACCAGCTCCCTTAAGTGAGTTCGTGCCCTTTTTTTCTTCATGGTCTTTATTTTCTGATTCAGCTAGCCCAAACCTGTCAAGGCTGTTTGCTAGATTAAGTGTTTGATTTCTAGCCAAGAAAGTTTGGGTTTGGCAAAGCTACTAGGTGTTTTAGTCATTCTAGAATCTGCTTCCTCAACCTTAATTCGGGCTGTGGGAATCTCACAGGCTCAGGCAGGCAGCCCCCCTCTGTCTGCTTCTCTTTTCCTCTTTTACTCCATTGTGATTTCTCTACTCTAAGACTGTAAAACACCTACTTATAATCTTTCCTCACTTTTGGTGTTGTCCTTTCCCTTCAGCTTCTGGGGTTGCTGGATATGAATGACCTTCCCTTATCCAGACTACAGAGATTTGAGCTTTAGAATGTTTACTCCATTCTCTGGCGTTCACTCCCTTTATTTACCTAAATAGGTCAGCGACTCCAGGCCTTGGCAAATATTTGTTCTCTCATTGCCCCATTGACTGGAGGGGTAATTAGAGTAGGGGCTTTGGGCTTTACTCTAGCAAAGAGTTATGGGGATATTCTTCCTCTTCTCCTCTGCTCAAATAGATCATTCTTGGGATAAAGAGAAGGCAGGTGTAGGATCTGCACCCTCCTCCAGACCAGGTCCAGCTCACGGAGACGGGCTGCACGAGCACGTGGATAAGTGCTTGCTGGGGAGTGGCCCCCGGAAGCACACGTTTTGGGACTCTAGGTAGTAGACAGGAGCCAGACTGCTCTGGGGAAGGGATTGTGCTACTCTGGTGCCTTGTTCAATCCAGAAAGGGGGGTAATCTAGAGCTCAGCCCTGGGAGAGCGGTAGTCTGAAAAGTGATCCTCCTCCCCCCAATCAGGGCTGTCAAAACTTAATAAAAACACATCCTGTGGGAGGTATATTGACTTAGAAAACCATACATGAACATGATCTGCATTGTATTATATTTTTATTTATTTTGTTAAACATTTCCCAATTGCACTTTAGTCTAGTTTGGACCATTGCAGCTTGAGCTCGACATCTCTGCTCTCACCCATAGTTGCCCTCATTCGTTTTTTCAAGTAAATTTTCATCTCTCCCTTTGACCTCTATACCAAGGAATTTTAAGATGGGATTGATAGACCCAAGGGGCCCTTAGAGCCATTGGATAGGGAAATTTTGCATTCTCATTTTTACTTACCTCTGATTGAAATTTAGCATTTCCTTCAATTTTTTGGAAAATATCTTTCTTAGAATAAGTCCATCAGTTTCACCACACTGCCAAAGCGGACCATGATTTTACACATACACACGTGTATATCTACATATATACATTTAACATAATATACATCCATATAGATACAAACGATAGACATGAAACATTCTAGAAGCATGAATGACGTATACTTACCATCTAGATGTAAGCTGACTCTGTGTTTTAGGGTTGTTCATTCCTTCACCCTATTGCCCTATATTGGGATCCTGATGCCCTCCTTTCTGAAGGTCATGAAGTCTAAAACCCTCATGGTCCCTTTCTCTCAAATTTCTCTTAGATTCACTCATTTCCTCTTGTTGCCCAGAATTCTTCTTGCCAAGGTCCTTTGGTTCTCTGATGAAGGTCAAGGCCATGAGCAGACCTACTATGGTTAATGAACACCCAGCTGGGGTGCTATTCTCCCCTGCACCCCTGCTTCCCAGCTGAGCCCTTCTCAGATGCTTCTGCCCTTCTCTAGGGGCATAGACTTTAGACATGAAACAACCTTACAGATTGTCGTATGCTTTTACCTTTCTATGTGTGATGGTTCCCTTTGTCAGTCTGGTGAAGGCTATGGACCCCTTATTCAGATAATGTTTATAAATAATTGAAGAAAATGCAAAATTTCTGTTAGGTGTTAGTGAAAATAAAGATGTATATATTTTCCTAAATCCAAGTTCACAGACTCTCCTGAAAACTATCCATGGACCCTATAGGGGTTTGGGACTCCAATTTAAGGACTCCTGATTTAATCAGTCCTATTGTTGTAAGTCAAAGGGACTCCAATGCTCCTAAAACTGAATGAGTTGCCCACAGTAGCTCATAAAGGAAGCAGTGGATGTTGGGGCTGGGGGTGAGGAATATAAGCCCAGCTTTTGAACTCCAAAATCACAAAGTTGTGACAGAAACAAATCTGCCTGACCTTTTTCATAAGGAATAAAGGAGTGTCCCTAGAAATAAGGGGGTTTTCAGGACACTACGTAGAATGACTGCCCTCAGAGGATTATGGAATGTTAGAATTATGAGAGCCCCAGAGAGATCATGATTAAACTAGACTGCATCAGAGATTTATGCACATGGGTGGGGAAAAATTACTATTTTCCTTGACTTCTAATTGAAATTTAGCATTTCTTTTCAATTATTTTAAAACATTATTCAGAGAAGGAATCCATAGGCTGCCAAAAGGGTCCATTTGCAGAAGAGGTTAAGAACCCCTTCTAAAATATTAAACACCCACTACTTTTATGTATCTAACACCCCCACTTTCTATTTCCTACGCTCAGGTAACTCCTCCCCTCCTTTCCAATCACTTACAGAGAGAATAGGTAAGAACAAACTATAGAACAAACAAAAATTTTCCTGGAA
Organism: Sminthopsis crassicaudata; assembly: GCF_048593235.1. Classification (NCBI taxonomy): domain Eukaryota; kingdom Metazoa; phylum Chordata; class Mammalia; order Dasyuromorphia; family Dasyuridae; genus Sminthopsis; species Sminthopsis crassicaudata. The sequence goes on from NC_133622.1 coordinate 67,548,524, forward strand.
AGGACCTTAGAGACACTCTAGTGCAATGACTTCATTTTACAGAAAAGTGACTTGTACAAGGTGACACAATCAATTAGCTGCAGAAGGCCTCCTCATAAAGCTCTACTTCCTCTTTGCTTTCACTTGGCTCTCCCAATCCATACCTCTTTTATCCTGTGTTATGTGTTATTTTGGGGAGTGAGGTTTGAGGGGATGAATTCTTTTTTTAGAAACAGTTTTATCAATGTCTTTTGTTCTTACAAAGTCATTTCTGAATATACCCCTCTTCTCTGTATCTTGTAACCTTGTTATACAAAAGAGGAAAAAAACATTAAGAAATGTAAAATTAATCATCACATCAAACCATTGACACACTAAGATTTTTAAAGTTCTTTTCCTTTATAATATTGTTATTATATAAATGGTTCTCCTGATTATGCTTTACTCTGCATCAATTTATACAAATCTTCCCTAATGTCCTTAAAATTTTCCTTAAAATTTCTTCTAGCACAATAGTATTTCATTTATAAGTTATATGTTTTTAAGCCATTCTCCAAGTGATAGATATTCCTTTGGTTTCCAATTGTTTGCTGTCATAAAAAAGAGCTATTATAAATATTTTTGTGCTGTGGCTTCTTTTTCCTGTTTCTTTGATTTCTTTGGAGTATAGATGTAATAGAGCTATCCGAATCAAAGAATATGTCCAATTAAATATCACTGGATATTTAATGTTCCAAATGGCTTTCCAGAATGGCTGGACCAATTCACTACTCCTCCAATAGCCAACATTTTTTCCAAGAAATAACTGACAATAATGGACAAGATCTCAGAGCCAAAAGTGACCTCGTGGGGATTCAGGTTTGATCCATACCTGAACATTCTACCTGTAAGCTTGTTTTGGACAAATTACATCATTTTCCTGCATCTCAATGTCCTCACGTGTAAGTGGAAGGCTTAATCATCATATGGCCTCTAAAGTGCCTTGTCCATTTTCCTAAGAAACCTGTCTACAGCATACTCAAGGAGCAGTCAGTCTGCCTTTGCTAGAATACTTTAAGTCAAAGGGAACTTACTACTTCCCAGGAGTAGCAGAAAGCCCTCAAAGTCCAATTTCCTATTTAATGGTACCCAACCTCCCCATGCCAAGCCTCTTTTTGCCTTATGTGGTGTATTACTTTTTTTTTTTTTTTTGAAGCATTGGGAATTAAATGACTTGACAAAGATCACACAACTAGTAATTAAGTATCTCAGGTGGAATTTGAACTCAGATCCTCCTGACTGCAGACCCAATGTTCTACCACTTCACTGCTTAGCTGCCCCATGTATTACTTTTTTTGGGTAAGGTTTCCCTGTAAGGAAAAGGTAAGGACTTTGGGGAAGGATGTTAACCTGGGACCAGTGAATTTTTTAAATAAACATTTCATAATACATTTCAGTATAATTGGTTTTCTTTCTGTGTACTTTATTCTATAATTCTGAAAAGGGTCTGCAGACTTTTGCTGCACAGTGAAAGGAAACCTTTAACCAAAAAGGTGAAATACCTCTTCACTTTTGAAAGCTTTAAAAGAATATTCCTGATTGCAATCATATAAAGCAGTGACTGGCATCCTATTGTCCCAAGAGAGTTAAGGCACTTTCTGGAAGTAAGCCACCTGGCTCATTCAGGTGCACTGTTTATAACCCAGACCTACGGGAAGGTTTGATCCTTGTCCCTGAGCAAAGGTAGTATCTCGTTTCTAGAGCTTTCTTTTTTTGCTTCTTTGTTTTCTCCTGCCTCCAGAAAAGTTTGCTTTGCTTTATAAGGTGTGTCTTCTTCCTCAGATTGCCAGGCTCTCTTTCCTCTCCCTCCCATTGTACAAATAATTCAGCCACCAGCGAGGAAGTAGAGAAGAAATGGCTAGAGATATAGTTCTACTGGCTGCAGTCTCTGTTCTCTCTATCTGCCAGCAAAGTAAGTATTCTCGGGGTGAGGGTTGGGCTGGAAGAAGGGATGGATGAGAGACTGCACAGGTGAAGGTCTGTGGGCTTCATATGTAGCTCTGGGCCTCTTTGCTCAGCAGGCTAAGGCTTGCTCTGGGCCGCCAGGGTTCTGGTGTTATTAGCCTTTCCCCTGAGAGCTGAAGGGACTCGGAGGTGAGCAACAAGTTAAATCTTACAACTGGAAGCATGGCACACCATGTGCTCACAGATCTCAGACTTTTATTAGTCGTGCTCAAGTCACAGTTTCCCAACAGTAGTCACACCCTAATTTGGGGTGTGTTTGGGCTCTGAAATGGATAGGAACAAACTACTAGGAAATGTTTTAAATGAAGGATTCTTCTTCAAATTTCAGGGAGTCCAGGAACTTGGATGAGAAAATAATTACACTTTTATTTTTATTCACCTCTAATAGAAATTGTGCATTTCATTTAATTATGGATTTAAAAAAATAAAAAAAGCCTTATTCTGAGAAAGGTAGGAAGGTAGACCACCAAAAGGGTCTGTGACACAGCAAAGGTGGAGAATTCTATTCTTAAACATCATCTCGATTTCCTGAATGCTATTAAGATTTTAATTAATGTTTTTTTTTCTTCAAATCAATTGGGATTAATCAGATTAAAACATTTTCCCCTTTCCCCCTCCAAAAAATGATTACCTTTAAATTATAAAATACTTTCCCATCAGGAATACTAAATATTTAGATTATCCATTTCAACAGAGAGCTTTTGATGTACAGGGAGCCCAATTTGCTTAATTCCAATACTATAGTCATCCATGTTGTTTCTTTACTATTTGCTGTTGCCTATCGGTACTGACCTTGGAGATCAGAAAAACTGGGGTTAGCAGTTCTACCTCTGACCCTCAATAGCTTTGTAACAAACCACTTAACATTTCTAAATCTCAGTTTCCTTTTCTGTAAAATGGAGAAATGAAAGCAATAAATCTTGACAGGTTGTTCTAAGACTCCAATGAGATAAACTACCCTCTGGGCTTAAATGTTCTTCCTCCTCACCTCTCCTTTCTCTAGCTCTCTCAAGATGTTTCAGCTTGAAACCCTTTTGCAAAAAGCTTTTCCTAGTGCCTTCCTTCCCTCTGAGATTATTTCCCATTAGTCCTGTATATGTCTTGTATTCCATTGGTGTGTACAAGTTGCCTTTTCCATGAGAATGTGAATTCCTTGAAGGCAGCGGTCCTAGTTTACCTTTTTTTTTTTTTTTTTTTTTTTTTTTGTAAACATATTCATACAATTCTCTTGTTGCACAAGAAAAATCAGATCAAAAAAGAAAGAAAATGAGTAAGAAAGCAAAATGCAAGCAAACAATAACAAAAAGAGTGACAATGTTATATTGTGACCCACATTCAGTTTCCATTCTCTCTCTGGGTGTAGATGTTAACCTTTTTTTTGTATGTCTTAATCAATGCTTATTGACTGACTAATTACATGAAGTGCTTTGCAAACATTAAAATTCTAGATAGATATAAACTATGTTTATTATTTCCTCAACAAGGCAAGAAAGTCCTGATCACCGATAAAAAAGAATTCCCATAAAATGCAAGATTTTGCTCACAGACTGTGTCAGGAAAAGACAGAGATTGGTCTTTTAATATATCTTGATCTTTTTTTTTGTCTGTAAATGATGGACATTTGCCATTCCTCTATCAGAACAAACCCTGCTTTATTATTACCATGGCCCCCAAAAAATCAGGTACAGAAAATTCATTTTACAATGTAGCCAATGTTCTGTCTTGCTAGGTCCCCCTCTCCCTTTGTTAAGATAGGAGGTGTGGTTCATTGCCACTGCTTCAGGACTTTCATTAGTTTTCCCATTGCTTAGAGTTAAACTTTCTTTTTCTGTGTATTGTAATAGGCATTGTGTATGCTTTTCTTGATTCTGCTTATTTCAGTCTGAGTTCCTACATTTCCCCATGTTATGCTGAATCTTTCATGTTGGTCATTCCTTGTTGTACTGCAGTATTCCGTGACACTCTCATACCACAGATTTTTGTCATTTCCCAACTGATGCACTTGATCCACTGCTCTTTGCTATCACAAAGACTCCTTCCATGAATATTTTACTATACACTGCTTCCATGTGATCCCCTGGGCTCCTGGGCTCCACAGTTGAGTGGTTATATATAGTTTAGTTACTTTTTGGCATAATACCAAATTGAAATCCAGAATGGTGGAACCCCTTCACAGTTCCACCAACAGGGTATGAGTATGTCTGCCTGCTTACAACCCCATCTTTTGCCATCTTTGCATAGAATGAAGTAAAAAACTTCCAATCATTTTAACTTGAATTGCTCTTACATGGATACATCCTGTGTAATTTGTAATGTCTTAATAAGTTCATTTATTGTTTTTAAATCTACTTTTAAAATTATTTCTTCATATTCTTTGCCATGAAACATCTATAAAACAGTTGGGATTTATTGTCCAGGATATAGAGTGAGGCAGATGCAAATGTTCTTTCACCTGAGTGAAAAGTCCATTTAGCTTCCTGTATTGCTGTATTTGACTTTTGTACTTAAGAAATTTCTGCACTACATACCCTGGAGTGTAATATTAATGTCTTCTTAGTTGCAAGGCCGGATATGTTACTTTTGGATTTCTAAATTTCTCATTATTCACTTATTCAGTGCCTACCTTTCCTTCCCAGTTCAAATCTTATGATTCTACTATATGCAAAGCCCTCTGCTGAGCACCGAGGAAGTAGTGGAAGTGTGATATGATGTACATTGAAGAAATGTTTAATTTTGTGGAGCTGATATATGAATTTGACCCTTACTTTGGGGAACTGCAGACAGATTTGGAGGACTATCTATATCTTCTCCCCCCTCAACAACCAGAAAAAGATGTGCTGCTCCTTTTCATAAAGAGCTTTCTCTGTGGTGGGGCCAGTGGGTAGTGTGGCTTAAGCGGGAGAAATAGCTTGGCTGGTTGGCAGATGTTTTTGTGAAGAATGAGAGGGCTCAGATTAAAGTCTAATGTAGGGGCAAGGATTTTTTAAAATTTAAATAAGAAGGCTACATTATCAGAAATTCACATATGTATGGACCACATATATTTAATTATATGTAATTAATTATCTTCAGCCTGAAATTATAATGACTAATTGATCTAAATCCCTTAGTGTAACACTTGGTGCAGGAGGACAGATGGTTAGGTTGTACTTGACTCCAAGTTCATGTGTGAATTAGGTTTTTAAAAACCTGTTTTGCTAGAGCCTCATGGATCTGTGTCAGGTCACCGAACAGTCAGGAAGGCCTGGGAGAGGGACTGTGCGTGTGCTAGAAAGAACACTGGAAAGTCTGAGCTTGAAGTTCTGCTCTGCTATTTATTTCCTATGAAAGAGAAATCCTTTTACCTTCCTGGATCTTAATTTCTTAATTTGTAAAGTGAGGAGGCAGAACTAGATGATGTTGAAAATCTCATAGGCTCGTAGATTTGGGGCTAGGAGGGAAATTTGAGATCATTGAGACCAATCCTTGCCTTCTATAGATGAGAATACTGAAGGTCATAGAGCTTAACTTGTGTTCAGTGTCACACAATTCAGCTGTCTGAGATTAGATTCAGATTTTTGTTTTTTTTCCTTTTCTTTCTTTTAAAAATATTTATTATTTTTATTTTTGCCAGTGACATGTAAAACAGGGGTTTCTTTTTAGGTTATACATGTACATTTATATTTCACATATATCTATATGAATCACGTTGAGAGAGAAAAATCAGAACAAAAGGGGAAAACCACAAGAAAAAAGTGAAAAAGTGAAAATAATGAGTTGATCTATATTCAGATCCCATAGCTCTCTCTCTGGATGCAGATGGCATTTTCCATCTGAAGTTTATTGGGATTGCCTTGGATCACTGGACCACTGAGTAGAACTAAGCCTTTTATAGTTAATCATTGCACATTCTTGCTATTATTATGTACAATGTTTTCTTGGTTCTGCTTGTTTCATTTAGCATCAGTTCATGTAAATTTTTCCAGGTTTTTCTAAAATCTGCCTGTTCATAATTTTTTATAGAACAATGATATTCCATTACTTTCATATACCATAAGTTATTCAACCACTCCCCAATTGATGGGCATCCACTCCTTTTCCAATTCTTTGCCCCCACAAAAAAGCTGCTACAAACAGTTTTGCACATGTGGATCCTTTTTCCTCCATGATGATTTTTTTTGGGGATACATATCCAGTTTGGTGACATTACTGGATTAAAGAGTTTGCACAGTTTGATAGCCCTTTGGGCATAGTTCCAAATCGCTCTTCGGCATGGCTGGATCTGTTCACAATTCCACCAACAACGCATTAATCAGATCTTGGTCTTCTTGACTCAAAGGATAGAGGTCACCTTAGCAGAAATAGGGAAATACACAAAATTGGTGAGAGAAAAATGAGCCTTTTAAAAGACATGTACAGTTTGAGAAAACTACAGGATCTCCTGGTGATTCAGAACTGGAGTTCAGGAGAAAACCTAAGGCTAGGTATATAGAACTGAGTCATGAGTCATATGCTTGGAGATGATAATTAAATCCATGAGAATAATGAAATCACCAAGGGAGTCTAGGCAGTGAAGAGGGACCAGGACTGAACCTTACATAGTTAGTGATTATGATATGAATAACAATCCAACAAAGGAGAAACCAGATGTAAGAGAATCAGAGGAGAAAAGTGCCACATAAACCTAGAGAATCTGAGAAGAAAGGGTGATAGGGAAATGATGGAGAGGTCTAGATAATGGGCATTGAAAAAAAGCCTTTGGATCTGGTAGCTAAGAGATCACTGGCAATTTTGGAGAAAAGAATTTCAGGTGAATAAAGAGATCAGGAGCCAGATTGCAGGGGGTTGAGGAGCCCACTGTGAGTAGAGAGGAAGTGGTGATATCTCATGTAAATGGTTCTTTTTAAGGAGTTCTAGCTAAGGATGGGAGAAGAGATAAAAGACAAGAGCTTAAAGAATAGAGAAAGGAGAAGGTCACAATTATATGGCTCTTTAAGATTTGCAGAATACTATACATAAATTATAAATAGAAATATGTAGAATAACTGATGAGTTCATTAAAGGTTGCTACTGATAACACCGAAGGAATGCTAATGATACCTGTGTTTAGTTTCACCTGGCCTACCCAGATTTACTGTATATTTGAAGGTGGCTGGGCTCTGGATATTCTGGATTTGTGTATTTGCAAAGGGCTCGAGCTCCTTTGTCTAGCTCAGTATTAGAAAGACTATTCCCACACTGCATGAAAGTGATCTTAAAAGTTTTGGGCAAGGTTGGTTGCTTGGAAGAATCTGGTTGTTTCTAATTTTCAGAACCAGAGCCAATGTTGAGATGCAGATTTGTGGCAAAGTGGTCAGGATACATACATCCTCAGTATCTTTTTTGTCTTCTAGATTGTATTATACCCTGTTAATAGACCAATTATATATATATATATATGTATGTGTGTGTATATATATATATATATATATATATCTCAACATCAGACTTTCCCTTTAATATGTTGGTTAGTTTTACTGAATTTTTTTCTTCCACTTTAAAAAAATATTATGAAAAATAAGTCTTTTATAGGGGATCAGCTAATTGGAAAGTCAACACTCACTTTGAGGCACTGCACTAAGTTCTGAGACATAAAGAAAAGCAAAAACATGGCCCCTTACCTCAAGGAACTCCCCTTCTAAAGGGGAAGACAATACAAATAGTTAGCTAAAAAGAAGACACAGACCTGTGCATTATAAATGGAATTCAGTCTCAAAGAGAAGGTATTAACAAATAGGAAGACTGCCTCCTGACAAAAGCAAGATTTGAGCTGAGTTTTGAAGGGAGCCAGGCAGAGTGAGGGAGGAATGGGAGACAGTTAGTGCAAGTGTGCAGAGTCAGATAATAAGGAACAAAATAAGGGAGAACTTTCTAGTCAGAACTAGCTAAACAATGTAATGAGTTATCTTGTGCAATAATGAGTTCCCATCCATGGAAGAGTTTAAGTAGAAGCTTGAAGACTATCACTGATATTGCAAGGAGATTCTAAACATAGTATAGAATATTCAGATCAAATGATCTTTTAAGTTTCTTTTTAGTTCTATGATTCTATCATTTAATAGGTTCAACAAATCATGTCTAACCCATGGCTACCATATTTTTGAAACCTCTCCCTTATTTTTACTACCATCATTTTGGGGAGAAATATTGAGGGATTCATTGTGGTCACACAGCTCCTACGTATTGGAGTGAGGATTCAGATCTAGATCTGAACGTCCAGATAATGTTTGTTTGTAATTATTAGTTGCTCTTTCACCTCATCTTAACTTACAGTGAATTTCTTTTCCCTAGAAGTTTTCTTGCTTGGCAGGTGAGAAAAGCAAGGAAGAAGTACAAGATTTCATCCCCATTTAGGGGGTTTCATATATCTCTGAAACCTCCACAATCCCACTCAACTTCACTTCCCCTCCCCCCAATATTTCTTTCCTTAAAACCATGGTAGTAAAAATAATGTCGTAATAAGTTAGAAAGTAAATAAGTTATCTGGAAAATTGAGAAGTAAAACTCAGGGTCTCAAAGCCATTATGTGTTAGAGATATGACTTGAACGCGTCCCATGGGTGCACATCAAACGTGGGGCAGGTGTTCCTAGCCCAGAAAACCCATGATCTATATACACTTAAAGCTCTTCACGATTTAATGGTGTATCCTCTGCCCATTTCTCCATTATCATTCTAAGATGACATGTTTCTTATAAGGATGGTCTAAGGAAAGGCAATCCTTCTACAACTCTTTCTTTCCTATGCAACTTTGGTAGTTCTGGGCCTTTTGTTCAAATGCTAGATTGTTTACCTGAGATAAATTCCAGCTCTGTTTCTATTCTACAAATGGAGAAATTATGTCTCCCTAAGAGTGACTTGTCCAAGGTCTCACAAGAAGCAAGAAGCTATGGCAGGAAGAGAGCCCAGAATGACCCATCCTTAATTTTATCTTTCAAATAGACCCATGTTGCAGTCACCATCCAAATTCATAGACACCCCTACCCCCACCTCTTTCTGTTCTGGAAGTCCCAGGCCTGGATTCACAGCCACAGGAAAAATGATCTACCTTCTGTACCACATACTTCAAAAAATCCCTCTCCTTCCTCTCAAAGTCTTCATTAGAAACGACTGGCAGTTTAAATGAGAAGAAACCAATCCTAGCCAGTTACACACTTCAGAACATTTAAGTACTGCACAACAGCTTGTTTGGAGCAGAGGGGGATTAAGGGAAAGGAGGCAGCCTGCTGGGCTACTCCTTACTAAATCCACTTCAATATTTACAAGCTTCTTGTCAGAGAGATTACCATATCCTGCTACAGAAGGAAATATATCACTACTAATTCTGTAACACAGTTAGAGATTGAAGTTGCAAACTTAGTGTAACAAAGATAAATGATTTCAAAAGAAATAGTGAGTGGGAAATGGAATTCAAGTAATTGAGGAAAAGAATTGAATTGAATTGAATAGAGGGTGTGAGAAGTGGGCAGGCAAATGATTGAAAATCTGCATTTCTAGAATGCTTTAAGGGTATAGAGAGCTTTCTTTTCCAACCTCCTTTACTCCCCCCCCCCCCAAATCTTTGGGATGTAAGTAATGTGAGTATTTGTATCCCCATTTTACAGATAACAAAAGCGGGTCTCAGCTAAAGGAAGTGGCTGGTGGGTTGACACAGCTTCCCAGTATTGGAGTGGGCATTTAAATCCAGATCTGAATGTCCAGATGATGTTTGCTTATAATTGTTAGTTGCTCTTCGACTCGTGCTAACTAACAGCAAATTTCTTTTCCCTTGCAGTTTTCTTTGCTTGGCAGGTGGGAAAAGCAAGGATGAAGTACAAAATCATGCCCCCAGCAATCAATGGGTCACCAGCCTTTGAGAGGGTATTTCGTGCGCAGTAAGTTCAGGGTAGAATTAATCATTAAAATGGTGGGTGAGGACTCTTCAGATTGGCTAAGATGGCAGGAAAAAATAATGATGAATGTTGGAGGGGATGTGGGGAAACTGGAACACTAATGCATTGCTGGTGGAGTTGTGAAAGAATCCAGCCATTCTGGAGAGCAATCTGGAATTATGCCCAAAAAGTTATCAAAATGTGCATACCCTTTGACCCAGCAGTGCCATTACTGGGTCTGTATCCCTCCTTTATAAAGGAGGGAAAAGGACATGTAAGTGCAAAAATGTTTGTAGCATCTTTTTCTATGGTAGCAAAGAATTGGAAAGGAGTGGATGTGCATCAGTTGGGGAATGGTTGAACAAGTTGTGGTACCTGAAGTTGATGGGATATTATTATATAAAAAATGATGAACAAACTGATTTTCAAAAGGCCTGGAAAGAACTACATGAACTGATGCTGAGTGAAACAAGCAGAACCAGGAATACACTGTACACAAGAACAGCAAGAATGTGTGATGATCAGCTATGAAAGGCTTGGCTCTTCTTAGTAGTTCAGTGATCCAAAGCAATCCCAATAGACTTTGGACAGAAAATGCCATCTGCATCCAGAAAAAGAACTAAGGAGACTGAATGTAAATCAATAAATGTTTTGTTTACTTCTTTTTTCTGTTTTTTTTAATATCTCTTCCATGGTTTTTCCCTTTTGCTCTAATTTTCTCTCCTAACATGATCCATAAAGCAATGTGTATTAAAAATAAACTTACTACAATAAAAAAAGAAATGATGGATGAGGGGCAGTTAGGTGGCTCAGTGGATAGACTACTGACCCTGGACTTAGGAAGACCTGAGTTCAAATGTGGTCTCTGATGAGGATTAAACTGAGGTCTAAACTGAGATGGGTCAGTTCCTTTCTCTCTCTCCTTCCTTTCCCAAAGTAACCAAGGGCGGGTTCGGCAGCAAAGGAATTTGCTACTTAATGCTGCATGGAAACATAGTCTTTATTGATTAGAATGGAAATACCGGAGAGCCGGTGGGCAAAATGGCTGCATGGTACAAGGCCCATTTTGCAAAAAGAAGATCCCCAAGTTCTCTCTTTTATGCAGTGATGTAAATAAGATAAGGACTCTCTTGTTATCTTTTGGGGACAGACAGAAGTCTCTTCCCAAAAAGGAATTTCCTGATGCCATTTGGTCTATCAGAGCAGATTTAGAATGGGGGCTGTAAAACCCTGGCCACCTCAGATAGCCCAAACTAGTTTGACCAGATCTTGTATGTGTCCAAGTCCCAAAGGAAGTTGGAGATCAAACAAAGAATACCAAAGGGCTACTGCCCTCAACTGTCTCAGACACTGGAAATTAGCTATGTGACCCTAAGCGAGTGACTTAATTCTGATTATCTTGTAGAAAAAAGAGAGAGAAAGAAAGATAAAGAAGGAAGTAAGAAAGAAATTACAGGCTGGTCAGGAATAAAATTTTGTGTATGTCTATTCTGGGGTGGCTTTTATCTCAAGAAATTCCAATGTAGTCTCTGTACAGCTTCAGGATACACATTCAAATATAGGGCTTGATTTGAGGAATTCCCTTTCAGCCATTATTAGCACACTACCCCTCCCCCCGGCTGTCACTGGGCAAACCATTTCTCCTCTCAAACCTTCAGTTTTCTCCTCTGTAAAATGAGAAGGTTGAGTCAAATGAGCTTTGGATCTGGGATCATCTGATCCACATGATTAATGTGCATCTGAAAATAATAGGACTGGAGGTGGGAGAGAGCAGCCCCCATGCCAACATAGGGGCATTCAGAAGGGACAAAGCCCTTCTCAAAGCCCAGTACCATCCCCAGGGGCCCTTTGATGCACCTGGTTGCTGTAGCCACTTGTAATCCTGGGGTCTCCTGGATGGGTGAATAAGGATGAGGCCTTTGGTGGAAGTCTGCTATTATGAGTTTGTTCCCTGGGCCTGAGGAAGGACCAGTCAAAAAATCATTTCCATTTCCTGCCAAGACAAGAGATATATTGGATCTTAGACCATTATTCCCATTTTATCCCTATTAACTCTCCCCCTTCAACCCTCAAACAAACAAAACCCCATTGACAATAAAGATACATCTATAAGGGTTTGCCGCTCCCTAAAAACAAAACTCCTCCTTCCCCTCTTTCTGCCTTCAGGAGGCTGTCTCCCTCATCCCCCACTTCCTCCTTTCCTCTCTCAGAAGTCTGAATTTTCGACTAGACTCTGAAGCAGCCTTTTCCTCCCAGATTAGCTGACACTGTGCTTTAAGATTTGCAAAGCACTTTACATAAAATATCATTTAAGCTTCACAATAACCACAATTACCCACCTGTGGGGTGGGTAAGACTAATAATGCTTATCAGGATAATATTAGGATAGAATATTATAATACCAGAGTAATGTTGCAATTAATATTATTATTAGTGGTGGTATACCACAAGGCCAGACAGGAGAAGGACTCAGAAAAATTAAGGCTCAATCATTTAATGCCTCAGTATCCCAGTCAACTAGTTCTCTAAATCCTTACATTGCAGGGCAGGTGCCAATCTGCATTGGAGGGTTTCCTCTGGAGAAGCTCTCCACACCAATCAAACTCTATGTCTGCTGTAAAGGAAAGACGATCATTAATATTGAAAATATAGAGATTTATAAATATTATTTCATTTTTTCTCAATAGTATTTTATTATTCTAATTACATGTAAAGATATTTTTCCACATATATTTTTGAAAGATTTTGAGTTCTTACTTTTTATTCCCTTTCTTCCCCTCCTCAAAACCAGCAAGAAATCTGATATAGGTTATAATACTATGTTCAATCATTTAAAAATATTCCCATATTTGTCATGCTGTGAAAGAAAAATAAGAATAAAAGGGAAAAAAAAAACATGAGAAAGAAAAAAATCAAACAAAAAAGGCTTTAATTCACATTCAGTCTTCATAGTTCTCCCTCTGGATGTGGATGGCATTTTCCATCACCAGTCTATTGGAACTGCATTGAATCACCACATTCTTGAAAAGAGCCGCATCCATCCCAGTTGATCATCACATAATCTTGTTGTTTCTGTTTTCCTGGTTCTGCTCACTTCATTCAGCATCAGTTCATGTAAGCCTTTTCTGGTCTTTCTGAAATCAGCTTGCTCATCATTTATTATAAAACAATAATATTCCATTATATTCATATTCCATAACTTAGTCATTCCCCAATCGATGAATATTCACTATTACATTTGATCCTTACAACTCTTGGAAGCAGGTGCCATTATTATCTCCATTTTATAGAAGAGTATACTAAGGCTTGGGGAAACAAATCATTTGCTCATGATCTCACAGCTAGTATATACCTAAGGCTGGATTTTAAAAAATTGATATCTCATAGATTTGTTCTTGACTGTTACTTATTTTCAGTGCACCTGGTCCATGATAGATGCTAAATGTTGGATAAATAATGAATATTGCATGATTATAATGTTATATTTTTCTACTCATTGTAACTTGCCAAAGGTCATAAAGCTAGTCTCTAAAGCAATATTTAAACTCATATTTTCAACTGCAAGGTTAGTGTGGTGTCTACTACATGATACTGTGTCACATGTATTTGATGTTGCTGTTGTTGAGACATTTTCCAGTCATGTCCGACTCTTCCTGACCTAATGTATAAGACTTGGGGGTTTTCTTGGCAAAGATATTGGAGTGGTTTTGCATTTCCTCTCTAGTTCATTTGATAGATGGGGAAACTGAGGTAGAAGTAAGTGACTTGTCCAGGATCACACCGCTAGTAAGTGTCTTGAGGTCAAATTTGAACTCAGGAGGATGTGTTCCTTATTCTGGAATTGATGCTCTATGCATTGCAACTCTACACACAACACCTACTAGCTGCCCCTATCACTTCTCTTAATTTTCTATATAAAGGGATTAAGTGACCACTTCTCACACAGCTGCTTGAGGTCAGAGATGGGATCTGACTCCAGTTCTCCTTGATTCCAAAGTCCAATACTCTCTCCTTAATGTCTTGTGGACCGAGCAGTTAGAACTATGTTTATTAGTTGCATTCAAGGAGTCATCAGGTATTTATGTATTCTCTTCCTTTTAGTTCAACACAGTCTGTTCCTTTGCAAACTATATAATTGAGCCAATAGGATGATATTTGATATCATCCAGAGAACTTAAAATACTCTGAGAACAAAAGACCGCTCAGGTCTAGAAGGCAGAGTAAACAGAATTCTGTGTATGTCACCAAAGCTTAGGATCATGTGATTCAGAGATAGTAATAAGCTTGGAGATGAAAGTCCAGTCTGTTCACTTCTTAAAAGAGCAAACCGAGGCCTTTAGAGGCAATATTACTTACCCAAGGTCACACAGACTATTGGGATTTTCTGCAAATAAGAAATATTTAGGTGCAATTTTGCATTACTTCTTTCCTTCCTCCATGGAAGGAAGAAAATTCAGGAGCTCCCCAAAGATGCCAAAGACTGAGAAACATTTCTACTTTTGCTTCCATGGTAATAAAATAATGATTTGGGGGGGTCATTATTTCAGAGTGATATTGTCATCCTTGCCACCAACATAACAGTTCAGGTCCATGGTCACAGAGTTGCAACGAACTTTTTTTAGAGATCATTTAGTCAAACCTTGTGAAGGGTTTAGCACCCTAGATGCCTTAGAATCAACTGGAGTCAGGATAAGCAAAAGTCCTTGATCTTTATTCTTAATCTTTAGGGGGAGAAGTGAAGGGATGGATGCAGGATCTCCACAACCTCCCTTCTCTTGGTCCAAAGTGACTCTGACTTGTCTTACTCTACCCCCTAATCCCTCCTACAATTATCGAGCCAGCACAGAATAGTGGGAAGGGTCATTTTCCAAGCATATACTAATAGAATATTGTCCAATAGTTAATTAGTCTTAAGTGCTCAGTTCTCTGATTCCAGTGCACCTATTCAGAGTTTCAGCCATTTACAAAACCCTTCATTGAACAGATGAGGGAAATCAAGGACCATGGGGGTTAAATGACTTGTGTGACCTGAAGTCACACAGTATTGCTTAGTAGGATTTGTACTCATGTCCTCTGACTCTAGAATTGGGGCTCTTTCCATTGTCCCATGCCAGAAGAAAAGTTCTGTACAAAGATCTGTGAGCTCACTGATGTAGCTCCTCCCTCCCTCCAAGACACAGATCACCACCTGCCCATTTTGTATAACCTGTGTCTGTCTTCCTATACATTCACCACTTCTCAGTGTTCCTGTGACATTTCTCTCTTCCTCCTGCCACCAGGAAGATATCAATGGGACCTTTGGATTGGCCATTGGTTATCCCTAACCTACAGACTTGAGCTCCATATTTTTTAAAATAATATTTTTCTGTTATGTCACATTTTCATTTTGTTCTTTTTTGTGGTTCCACTTGGTTATGTGCTACAGAACCACCATACATCTTTCCATTGCCTTTTTGGGGTTAATTACTGAAAAATAGGAAATAACTCAAAAGAGAACCTAGAATCAATATAAACACTGGATGAGGAATTTAAAGACCTACTAGTAATCTTGCAAGCAAGATAGTTGCCCAAGTGGGAGCCTCTCCTACACTTCCTCCAGCAAAAACCTGAAATTTGTATGAAACCAAATTATGATCAGTAAGCCCAAG
Organism: Sminthopsis crassicaudata; assembly: GCF_048593235.1. Lineage (NCBI taxonomy): Eukaryota > Metazoa > Chordata > Mammalia > Dasyuromorphia > Dasyuridae > Sminthopsis > Sminthopsis crassicaudata. The sequence goes on from NC_133622.1 coordinate 67,564,042, forward strand.
GAGAAACTATGATTACTTTTTCCACTCTAGAAATATGCGAAAATGTCCAGGAGCCCACAAGCAGTAGGAAATGGGACCACAAGCAAAGTGCAAGTGGAAAAAAAAGTCCAACTTGGATAACAAGCTAAAAGAATGCTTGAATTTTGAATGTAAAAATGTTCGATGAACTCAGTAGGAGGGATTGCTAACAGTAGGAGAAAGGTGCTGATGTCCATGACATAGATAGAGAGCAGTATATGGAAAGATCCAATAAAGGCTCATTGCCGTTAACTAGGACAATACATTGAAATTCTGTAACATCTCAGTATTTTCCCTCTGATTTCTTATACAAACAGCTCTATGGGCTTAACTAAAGAAAGAGAGATTGTTAAATTGCCTCCATTAAATCAGCAGGAAAATTGGAGAGATAATAAGCTGCTTGTACAGTTTTAATCCAGGTTAAGCAATTCAATATCCAGTTCTCCTTTGCAAAGACAAAAAACCTTTCTCACTAAGCCTTTTGGATGTACTTCATGGTGTCAGGAGAGCATGGCCTTAAGAACTGCTACATGTTTTTCTTTCCTCCTTGTGTCCCAAGCCTGGGAGCTTCCCTGCCCAGTCTCTGTCTGCTGTAAATCTTGATAAAAGTGTGGATGACCTCATTTAAGCTTTTTATACTCACTTTTGGAGCCGGAATGAGAACGTTGGTGGGCTTGGCTCTTTAATCAGCATTAGCATAGTACTTTAAAGTTTGCAAAGCAGTGAAGCAGTATATGTACATTATCTCATTTGCACTTCACAACTCTGTGGTAAGAAGTACAGATATTAATTTCATTTTACAGATGGGGAAACTGAGGCTCAATGAGCTTAAATGACTTGTGGAGGAGCATACAACTAGTAAATGTCTTCTTGATCCTAAGAATCCATCATGTCACCTTGCTGCCATGAATTAGTTTTCACCTCTGATGAATAAAACCAACATGGTGCATAATTGAATATTTAATAAATGTCTTAAAAAATAAAGTACACCAGGCACACACCCTAATGGAATATACTTTAAAAGCCCATGATTTTTGTTGTGTCATTCTGGGGAAAGAGAAATAAATAACTCCGGTGTCTATTTTACTGTCAACACTATATCCTTCATGCTCAAGTTCTGATTCTCTTTTTATTCCCTCACCCACACTGTTGTTGCTAGGCAGCTCTAGTGGGCTGATTTAAAATGTTCACCACCCAGAAGCCACTAGGTGGAGCAATGGATAGCGTGCTGCCTCTGGAATTGGAAGAGTTCTAATATGATATCAATATAATTACTCGCTGTGAGACCCTGACCCATTGAAGCTTTGTCTGCCTGAGTTTGTTCACCTGTAAGATGGGGATGATAAGAATAGCATCTATTTCTTGGAGTTTTTGTAATGATACTGTGCAAATCTTAATGTGTTCTAGAAATCTTCATTATTATTATTATTATTGTTATTAATTATAATATATATTTAATATACAATAATTTAATATATCATAATGGAATGGGGATTGCTAAAAATTTGGAAACAGTAAAATGTATCCAATATTTCACCAAAGTTTAATTCTCTACCCAAAAATATAGTATAATATTGTATCACTGTTGTCAGGCATCCTTTCTAGTTCTATTGCTGCTGATGGAGGGGAGGAAAGTATAGGGCTGGGCCAGTATCTGGGCGACAGAGATAGGATGCAGGAACTGAATGAAAGGAGCTGTTGTAATACTTTAAGTGTTTGAATGACCATCCTATGGGAAAGGGATCAGCCTTGTTCTTGGCCCCACTGCAATAAATGGGATTTGTACAAAGGGAAATTTTGACATAATGATGAAATTTTTTCCCGTTAGAGGTCTATCAAAGTGGAATGAACTCCGAGGTCATGGATTTCTCTTTAGAATTTTTTAAAAAAAATAATAGATTTGGGGAGAATAAATTTTGTTTTTACATTGTCAAGGTTTCCCTTGTATCTCTTCTTTCCCCTCCCAGAGAGCCATCTCTTACAATATTTTTTTTTCAAAATAAGACAAAAAAGTTTCAGAACTAATCAACCCATAAAAAACAATTTGAATATATTCAGTCAGTCAGTAAGCACTTATTAAGTGCCACTGTGTGCCAGCCACTGTGCTAAATGCTGGGGATATAAAGGGAAAAGACCCTGCCCTCAAGGAGTTCATGGTCAAATGGGGAGACAGCATGAAGACAATTATGTTCAAAAAAGGACATATATGTGTTAGATTGTAGATAATCAATAGAGAAAACAGCATCATGTTCACTTCTTTTTTTCTGTTTTTTTTCTCTCTTTCATGGTTTTTCCCATTTGCTCTGGTTTTTCTCTCCCAACATAATTCATAAAATAATGTGTATTAAAAATAAACAAACTAAAAAAGAGAAAGAGAAAGCATTAAAGGTGATCAGGAAAGGCACCTTTTAGAATGAAGCTTCTTAAACTGGGTTGTGACCCCATGTGGTATCTCGTAACTGAATGTAGAAATTGCTAAAAATTTGGTAATAGTAAAAGGTATCCAATATTTTACCAGGGTTTAATTCTTTATGTAAAAATAAACAAGCACATCCATCTTATTAGCATGCAAATTTGCTTCAGTCTTTAATAAATGGCAAAATTATATGCAAATCAAAGAACTATTTTAAAATAAGTATCTTTATGATTCATTATCAGTAAATGTTTGATTTGTATACACATTTTATATATCTGGGATCGTGTGAAAATTTCTTGGGTGAAAAGGGGTCATTAGTGGAAACATTTAAAGCACCCTGTTTTAGAAGATGAAATTTTAGCTGGGACTTGAAGGCAGCCAGGGAGGCATGGGGGGCAACCAGTGAAGATGGCCAGAAATGTCTTGCTTGAGGAGCATCAAGGTAGCCATATTGTAGAGTATGTGTATATGGGGGAGTAAGTTATAAGAAAACTGGAAAAATGAGAGGGGACCAGGACCTTAAATACCAAACAGAGGGTTTTCTGTTTGATTGTGGAGGTGATAGGAAGCCAGTGGAGTTTCCTGAATGGAGGAGGGGATGGCTTAACATGGTTAGACCTCTGTTTAAGGAAGATAAATTTGACAGCTGAGTGGAAGTTGGGCTGGAGTGGGGAGAGACTTGTGTCCGGGAGACTATTGGCAACCATAGTCCAGAAATGAGGTGATGAATTCCTACACCAGTGGTGTCAGTGTCAGAGAAGGAAATGGAGCATATGCATTAGATACAGTATGTAATCCCTCCACAAGACAATCCTCCCCTCTGCAAAAAATAAAATAAAATAAAATAAAATAAAGAGGGAGAAGTGTCTTCTCGTGCAATCTTCACCGAGACCAGCCTTGTGCTTTATAACTGGGCAACATTTGCTTTGGTTGTTTTTATGGGTTTTCCATTTACATTGTTGCCATCTTATATATATTGTTTCCTTGGTTTTTCTTTCTTGTCTTCGTGGTTTTCTTCTCATTGGAAGAGGCTGGACGACTTCTTGTTGGAGAAATTGTAAGGAACTTCCTCTTCCCATACCAATTGGACTAAGTGGCTTCTGAGGACAACAACTTTGAGATCCCATAATGTGGGGGAGAGGGAGATTCCTTCCTCATTTCAAAGGAAAAAGAGATGCAAGTCAGTAATTTAAAGCAGAAGGAGAAGCTTTAGATTTATAAGAAATTTTCAAGATCATTGATTCAGCTCCTCCATTTTACAAAGGAGGAAATTCTCTCTAAGTCTTTGAGCTATCCAATGGAATTGCCTGCCTCAGATAATGGATCCTTCTTACTGTTAGATTAATATCAATCAATCAATCAGTCAACTAACATTTAAAAAGCACTTACAACCTGCCAGATGCTGTGCTAAGTGCTAAAGATACAATGAAAGGCAAAATCAGTCTGTGCCCTATAGGAGATCGTATTTTAGTGGGGGAAGGAGACATCCTGAAAATAGTTACATACAAGACACATACCTAGTGGCTGGAAGTAAAGTTTAACAGAAAGATTCTTCCATGAGGGGTCTTAACTCGTTTATGTCCTGGATGCTTTGCCAGTCTGATGAAGCCTATGGACCTCTTCTCAAAACAATATTTTATTTGTAAATAAATTCATAATAGAAACAAATGCTAACCTTCACGTAGAGGTTAGTAAAAAATAATCATGTAACTTACTCCTCTGCCCCTATCTACAGATCCCCAAGGAGAATCCAGATAGAGATCTCTTGTTCTAGTAGAACTAGAAAATGCCTCATGAAGAAGATGGCATTTGAGCTGGTATAGTATACCCTCAGAAATAAGGCTCCTAAGAGGAAAGGAACAGCAGGAAGTAGAACATGGGGTTGGGGAATCAAAGAGACCTCTGGGAAGGCAGGAAGAGCTGGGAGAGGATCTGGGGAAGAGTTGGGGAGTATTGAGAGGAGAATGCCCAAAGCTGGTCATTGGGAGATAGGAGATGGCAGCATCTGCCATTTTGCCTTAGCCCATACTTTAGTGGCCAGGGGGCTGTAGGAAGCTCATGCTAGGGATGGCAGATACCACTTATATTTTTCTGCCTTTGGGCAAGAGCTGGAGTGCTCTGGGGCCCCTTGGTCTTCCAACCAGGATACATTCTAGAGGAAGCTCGTGGTCAACTGAAGCTGGGGCTGGATGGCTTCAGAGATCTCGTCCAACTGTGAGATTCTCCCTCACTTCATAACCTCATGTCTATCAGTTCCTGGCCTCTTGGAGGATAAAGCTGCACTTGGCTGAATACTGAACACATTTAGCACCCAATTTGTTCTTTTCCTTCAAGTCACTGAACTTCAGATGTGCCATTCTTATGATCCATAGGATTCTTTCCAGCTTTCGGTCTGTACACTATGTCCCTACCTGTCTGCCCTGCCCACTAGTGCTATTGGGTATTCTTTTATATGGCTGTTTATAGACACAGGACAGGAAGTTACCATTTGAATACTGGAAGGGAAGTGCTTGGCCATCTGCCCATGGTTAGGTAAACAAGTTCATAGATTTTACAGCCAGAAACATAATTTGATCCATCACCCTCATTTTACAAATGAGGAACCTGAGGTCCAAGGAGGTGAATACTTTAGCTAAGATGACATAGATCAGGGCTTCTTAAACCTTTTCCACTCATGATCCTTTTTTTTTCCCCTGAGAAATATTTATGTGACCCTGGATATATAGATATGTAAAATAGGTATACAAATCAAACATTTAATGATAATAAATCATAATTTTATAACCCAAACAGTTATAAGTCTCTACATGATGTTGCAACCCATAGCTAAAGAAACTGAAAGATGAGATTTGAATCCAGGTCCTCTGAATTCAAGACTAGTCTTTTTCTCTTATTGATAACTCTTGTTGGGATCTTTCTTTGTAGTAGCACAATGGATAGAGAGCTAGACCTGGAGTAAGGAAGAGTCATCTTCCTGAGTTCAAATCTGGCCTCAGATACTTACAGATACTTATTTTACTCTGCTTGACTCAGTTTCCTCATCTGTCAAATAAGCTGGAGAAGGACATGGCAAATCACTCCAGTGACTTTATCAAGAAAATCACAAATGAGGTCATGAAGATTCAGATGTGACTAAAACAACCTGACATAAAATGGAATTGTAACAAATTCCATGGCTAGTACTTAAGTACCTAATTCTCTGCCTCATGCTGATTGTCCCAGAAGGATGGGATAAGATGGTGCAGTAGAATGTATGGTGTGGTATCCAAATTGTTTGTTTTTTGTTTGTTTGTTTTGTTTTTGCTGAGGAAATTGGGGTTAAGTGACTTGCCCAGGGTCACACAGCTAGGAAGTGGTAAGTGTCTAATATCAAATTTGAACTCAGGTCCTCCTGACTTCAGGGCTGGTGCTCTATCCAGTGCACCACCTAGCTGCCCCCAAATTATCTGTTTTTGCAACAGAAATTCCCATTGGTCTCTGTCTCTATTAATTCGAGCACATCTGGAGTTGATATTTTCAATATAACAGGGATTCTTTCTTCCTTGAGAGAGTGACCGAATTGGTGACTGCAGGTTTTTCTGAAGTGAGACTCAAAGTAATTGAGCCAGGTTAGAATTCTCATATCTACTCTGTAAAATGGTGGAGAATGATGCTTCATCATTTCATGCTTTTTTATTATTATTTTTCAAAAGAACAGAGTCTTTAACGATAACCTGCAAATGAGCTATTCTTTAGCAGGAATGGGACATCTTCTAATAAATAAATCCATAATTAGGGTGGGGAGATAAGTGTCCCAGGGCACACTGAATGTTCTTTTAGCCTTTCTGTGGTGAAATAGCATGGCTGAGCTAATGAAAAAAATTAATTAAAGTCAGAAGCTACAAAATTGAAGGTTGGGGTAAGTCTCTTCCCTATTTGTTTTTACTTCTTCCCTGTCCCTTTTCCATCCCTCTAAATGAAGATTTACTTTATTTTATCTATCCCCATGTGCAGTTTATGTTAGCTTCTCAGGGGATAAAGATTCCTAGCTTGGGTCCTGCTGGTGGATCAATTATTTTATAACTTTAAGAGCAATTGGGTTTCCTCAGGCTTTAGGGAAGGGGTGAGGGATCATTCATAATCCTGCAGGAAGGGTTCTTCCACTCAAGGTCTCATTAAAGATTATATGACTGTTCTTTCTGGTTAGGATATTGTCAGAAAAGCATTCAACCAACTAAGTCAATGGAGGGGGAGGGAAGGTAAATCTAATTCATCCTTTTCCTTTGCTAGGTGCCAATGAATTAATTATAGTTTCAAAAGAATTCTTCCCTCTTACTTAAAATAGCATCAAACCTTCCGGCATATTCTATGAATAGGAACAATTTGAACTGAAGTTAGGACAGGGCATTGGGAGCCAGGAGACTGGAGCTGCAGGGTTTTTTGTTTTTTCTGTCGTTGATATGCTTGGGGAGAGAGGAGAGCATCTGGCAACATGTGTCTTAGGACTCAGTTTCTTCTTCTGTTAAATGGGTTTGGAAAATGCCATTTTATTTTCTCAGAGAACCATTTGTGAAGATTTATTTTTAAATATCAGCTTTTCTTCAACACATGTACACTAAATGTTTACTAGATGCAAAGCTCTAAGTTAGCCATTGGGCATCCAAAATAAAAAAAAGAAAGAGTTTCTCTCCTTGAGGAGTTGGGATTTTCCTGGTAGTATATGACATGGATGTACCCAGTCCTCAAATGGATCTTATTAATGCAGAAGTCCCCTCTAATGATTCAGATTGGTTCCTGGTTGTCAGGAACTGACTGGTTCCTGGTTGGCTGGTGTCCTGAAGTTGGCAGTCCAGGATGTCCAGCTCCCTGAAGTCACTCCTTATTATTCCAGACATGTCAGGGTGCCAGGCTATTTATGCATGAACTGTGCACACAAATAAAGACAAGGTAAAAGAACCAAATGTTGGACCTGGGAAATGGGAAGTAAGAGTAGGTATTATAGCATCTGACCTGAACCAACTTGAATAAAGGATTTGGAAAGGCAAAGGGCAGCTAGGTGGTTTAGTGGATAGAACACCATGCCTCGAGTCAGAAATCTGAGTTCAAATCTGGCCTAAGATACTTTCTATATGTGTGACCCTGGGAAAGTCACTTAAGCCTATTTGCCTCAGTTTCCTTATCTGTCAAATGAGCTGGAGAAGGAAATAATTGAGTAAACCACTCCATTATCTTTGCCAAGAAAATCCCAAAAGATGTCATGAAGAGTCAGACATGATGGAAAAAGACTGAAAAAGTAAAGCGGAAAAAAGAATTCCCCGACTTCCTACCCTCAGCTTAGAAGAAAGTTTGTCTTTGTAGACTAGGAAGGCTAGAATGTAGGATAACAAATTCGCTGAAGCCACACTGAGGAAGGCTTTAAATACTAGGCTGAGGCTGTGTTTTTGATCCTGGAGGCAAATAAATAAGCAGCTACAGAAGACTTTTGAGCAGGAATGTAACATGGTTGAACTTGGGAGATTTTTTGACAACTGTGTGGAGAATGGATTGGAAAGGGAAGAGATCAGACACCTGGGTACCAATGAGGAGGTCATTAGGAGAGAATAAGGGCCTGAATAAGGGTTGTGGGCACAGGAATCAAGAGTGAAGGGGATGATGGATTCAAGAGATATTAAAAAGGGAGAATCAATAAAAGTCAACAAATTAGTGGGTAAAGTGGGGAGAAGAGTGAGGGAAAGGCGGATTCAAAGATGGCCTTGGGATTGTGAACCTGGGGGAGCACAAGATTAGCTTTGTTAGACAAGGACACTTTGGAGGAAATTTAGTAGAAAAGATAATGAGTTTTCATTTTGGACATACTGAATTTGAGAAGCCTAATGTATCAAGGTGGAGGCGTCCAATACACATTGGTGACAAAGGACTAGACTCGGGGAGATAAATTAGGCTGGGGAATCATTTGCATAGCTATCATAATTGAACCCATGGGAACTGATGGGAGTGGATGTAGGAGGTAGGAGATGAATGATGATTCAGTGAAACAGATTCAAGAAAAGCACTCAAACAGATTGGAGAAATGAGAGAACAAAGTCCAAGAAATCAAGAAAAGACAGAGTATCTAAGAGAAGGGGATGATCTCCACATGGAAAGCAGGGCAGAGGGGGTAAGGAGGATGAAGACAGAGAAATAACCCCTGGCTTTAGAGGAATTTCTCTACTGAGAAGCCTTCTCTTTCCCCACACTTATTAGAACTGTCATCTTCTTATAATTATTTTGTATTTCTATTTATTTAGAATATTCATGTATTAATTCATCAATATACACTTGTTAAGTGCCAACAATGTGCCAATCACAGTTCTAAGTGTTGGGGATATAAAAGGAAGCAAAAGACAGTCCCTGCCCTCAAAGAGCTTACAATCTAATGTGGGAGAGAAAGTGAAGATTTGTATATGTAAAACAAGCTATTTACAGGATAAATGGGGAACAATTAAGAGGAAAAGCACTGGAGTTAAGAGGGCTCACTGTAGGAGATGGGATTTTAGTTGGAACTTAATGGAAGCCAGAGAGATCAGTCATCAGTCAGAGAGGAGCAGGGAGGCCATTCCAGGCATAGGGACAGAGAAAACATGTTCAGAGCTTATATTCATTTATATTTAATTCATTGATGAATATTTATATTAGCATATATTTGTTACATATATCATATTTATGTAATACTTCTTCAGTAGAAAGTAAGTTCCTTGAAGGTAAGGGCTATTTAATTTATGTCATTGTATCCAAAGCTTCCTGCACAAGGTCTTGAACATAGTAGGAACTTAAATCATTTTTAATTGAGATTCATTGAATCAAAGTGGTATTTCTTGATATGTTTATAAAGAGAGAGAGAGAGAGAGAGAGAGAGAGAAAGAGAGAGAGAGAGAGAGAGAGAGAGAGAGAAGAGAGAGAGAGAGAGAAAGAGAGAGAGAGAGAGAGAGAGAGAGAGAGAGAGAGAGAGAGAGAGAGAGAGATGAGAGAGAGAGAGAGAAGGAAGGATGAAAGGAAGGAGGGAGGGAGGGAAAGGAAGAGGGGAGAGGGAGAGAGAATGATTAGAGATAAGTACCTGAAGTGCTTGGCCTTGGCAACAAGAAAGACCACTTAGACTACAGCAAAGGAAAAAGGCCAAGGGGAAGGGAATAGAGTGTATTTGAAGGGCAAAATAAAGGGGACTAAAGAGTTCTTGGCAGATGACCTCTATTTGCTCATTAAAAGTAGGAGACAAGGGGCTCTGTTGAGAAGGAGAGATGAAGTTTTGAGAAGAGGAAAAAAAAGTTTAGAACAGCTGTTTCAGGCCATGTGGTAGAGAGTACATAAAAAGATCACAAAAGGATTGTTAGGAGCCATGAGGGCCCAGGTGAGGTTAGATCATATGAACCTGCAGTAGACCCAGGAACCACAGTTGGGTGACTTCTTTCAGCAGTGGTGTGAGTAGGAACACAGGAGAAGCCAGATGTTATGAGTAACCTAGAGATGCCATTTAGCAAAGCACGATAGGATATGAGGGGAAAAGATAATCAGTTTTTTAGGTCACTTTATTGATTTATTAAATACTTTGAATATCTCAAGTGAAGTGTACTATGTCCAGTATATATAAAAGTAGGAGACAAAGAAGGTCCTTGAATGAAAAGAATAGAATTCTCTCTTAGGTTCCTGAAAATTCAATTAAACAAACATTTACACCAGCTATGTGTAAGGCACCAGACTAGGTGCTGGGAAAATACCAATTCAATTAAATCCAACAAATATATTTATTAAGCACTTACTTAATAAGTACTTAAGATTAAAAGTTGCTTTATATTATTTCATTTTATTTTTGTTAGAACCCTGTGATGTTGGGGCTGTTGTTAGGTGATTCGCCTATTATATCTAATAAGTTTTGAAGTAGGGTTTGAATCCAATTCTATCCTAATTCCAGATCCAGTGTTTTTTCTACTATATTATATAATCTTCAAATGCAAGCTTAAATAGAACCTAAAATATCAAAGTAAAAATAATAGCTTATATTTTATAGCACTCGATAGTTTACAAAGCGCTAGAGTGTCAGCAAAGTAGAAGAGATAAATTAGAACTATCCCCCCTCAAAAAAAAAACCAACCATACAAAATAGAGTATTATTACATGTGCATTAAAGAGGTATAAAAAGCACTAAAATGGGATTAGGGAGAATTGAATTTTACATCTGCTACTGATGTAACCTTGGCTAAATAAGTTAATACTACTGGCCCTCAGTTTCCCTTTCTGTGAAATGGGGGTGGTGGTGGACAAAATGATGTTTAAGGTCACTTCCAGCTCTAAATCCATTAATTTATGAGCTTAAATGTATGAAAGACATAAAGAAAAAAAAAGAAAAATTCTTCTGCTGTGGTGAGAAAGGCTTTGTGAAGGAGGTAGCATTTGTATTTAAAAAGATAGGAAAAATTCAACAAGTATAGCTGGAAGAGGTAGAGAGGGCTTTCCAGACAGAGGAGCTAAGAAATAACATGAGCAAAGACATGAGGGTGTTTGTGTGTGGAGGAGAAGCATAGTACATGTGGTATAATTAAATTGGAGCTAAAAGGGGATAGGTGTGAGATAAAATTGGAAAAATTAGGTTAGTTCTGGAATTTAGAGGGATTTGCATTCCAGTCCCAAGAGTTGAGACTTTATTTTCTATACCAGTGGTTCCCATTCAGTGGTTCTCAAATCTCCTGGGGATGAAAATGGTTCAAGAGGTTTGTACTAAAATTCTTTTTTCTTCTTCTCCTCTTCCTCTTCTTCCTCCTTCTCCTTCTCTTCCTCCTCTTTCTCTTCCTTCTTTTTTGGGGGCAATTGGGGTGAAGTAACTTGCTTAGGATTAGGATTATACAGCTAATAAGTGTCTGAGTCTGAATCTTGTCCCTACTAAAATTCTTTAATCACATCTTAAACAGTAAATAATTGTAATGAATATTATGGATAATATGGTAAATTATCTCAGAAGTTCACAGCACTTTTTGTTTGTTTGTTTGGGGATTACAGAAGAACAAAATGTTGGGAATTACTATTCTAGGCAATGAAAAGTCATAGAAGATTTCTGAGAAGAGCTGCCCAGAAGCACCTGAGTTCAAATCCTACCTTAGGTACTCACTAGTTGTGTGACTCAGGACCATTAGCTAATTCTCTTTGTTTCTCAGTTTCTTCCACTGTAAAATGGAGATAATAATAGCACTTACCTCCCAAGGTTGTGGGAGCGACATGATCAGGGCTGTGTATTAGAAAGATTACTCTGCCAATGGACTGAAGGACAAACTGGAGAGGGGAGATCTGATTGCAGTAAGAGTCTAGGTAAGAGGGAATGAAGACTTGATCTAATGTGGTGGAAGGAGGATGGATGGCAGAAAAGTCAAAAAAACTAAACCCAATATTGCAGTTTTATTCATTTCATTACAGCCCTTAGCATCATGCCCAACACACAGTGGATGCTTAATATTTGGTTTTCATTGATCTGTGCACTATCTTCTCTTCCTCATGTCCATTGCCCTATACGTAATACTTATATTTATATAGCACTTTATGGTTACAAGAAAAACACAGTGTGGACTGGGAGTCAGGAAGATCACGGTTCAAGTCTTTCCTTTGACTTATATTGACTGTGTGATGCCAGCAAGACACTTAGTCTTATAGTTCACCGAGGCAACTCTCAGTTGCAGAAAAGTTATTGATATATACTAATAGAAGTAGTTTCCTCATTGGGAGTGGGAATGGGGAGGGAGGAAGGGAGAGAAAGATTATAAACTTTACATATTTATTTGATCCTCACAAAAAATCTTTTAAAGAAGTCATTTTATGGATGAACAACTGAGGGCAAAAGTGTTTTAAGTGATCCATCCAAGATAAGATGTGAACTCAAACGTGTTGTCAAAGCTGGTGGTGCCCTTTTAATTACATCATTACTACCCATTGCATCAATTGCCTTACTTTCTGACTTCCTTCCTTCCTGTGTAGAAGAGTAATTGTTGGTATGTTATTCTCAAAAAGGACCTGAATGACATCAAGGAAGTGATACCATGGCAAAGAAGTGATGGAGAGCTGTACAAGTCAGCAGTCTCACTCTGTCCTCCAGAGACATCTGGGTCCAGTAGCTAGATATAGATCAAGATGACTGGGGATGGCCATGGGTGAAGTGGGAGATCTTGACCTTTTTAAGCTAAGGTCTTGACTGAGGCAACACCCATTCAGTGATTAAGGTTAGATAAGAAATGAGAAAAGAGTAATCACAATAGACTAAAAATGGGCATTAATATAATGTTTTAAGGTTTGTGAAATACTTTACCTGCATCTGAGAGGATCTTTGCCAAGAGAGCCCCAAATGGGGTCATGAACAGTTGGAGAGTTGGACATGAATGAAATGACTGAACAACAAATTACATCGTTTCATTTCATTTCATCTTCATATTCTCCCTGTAACAGTAGGTGCCAAAGGTATTATTTTTCATATCCATTCTACAGATGCTATACAGAGAGCTTAAATGGTGTTAGGGTTATCCAATTAACAAATGTTAGAGATAGAATCAAATCCAAGCATCTCTTGAGAGCAAGTTCAACACATTTGCCAATATACTACATTGACTTCGTATCTAGTAATTTCATGATGGTAAAAATCAATCAATATCTGAAGAAGGAACCATCATTTCATTAATAGAGGGAGAATGTGATAATAGAATATAGGCTATTTGAAATCAATGGAATTGAGTTGCATTCTTAGTTCTGTCCTGTGTTACCTATGAGACCTAAAGGAAGTCATTTCCTTTTTAAGTGCAAATATTTGCATCTTTAAAATGATGGGGTTAATCTAGATGAAGGGTTCTTAACCTGGGATTGGTGAGCTTGTTTTTCAAAAATACTTTGATAATACTGTTTTAATATATTTGATTTCCTTTATAAAATCCCCCATATTTTATTTCAGGCACAAAACCATTTTTATGAGGAGTGAGTTTGTAGACTTCACTAGAAGAATCAGGTTCAGGACACAAGAGTTTGAGAACCCATTCATGAACAGGGTGATCTCTAAGGACCCTCTCAGTCCTCTCTCCACTAATAGTGATTACAACCTCTCTACTAGGTGTGAAGGTTTTCCACATCACCAAGGGCCAGGTCATTGACTGGCTGATTTTCTGGGTTTGGCTGGGTTATTTCTCTTCTAAGACATAGCTGCTATAGGCCATTGGTGGGCCTGCATTCTAAGCCTATTCAGCTTGGTTAAATCCTGTCAAAGTCCATCCTCTGAAGCCACAGCTTTTGAGAACTAAAGATCACTTCATTTCACATTGAAGCTTTAGACAAAGACCTTAACAGGAAAAGGTTTTAAGTGGTTCTGAAAAACATCCTTGAATGCTCTCCTGAAAAAGCTCAACTCTAGCTTTATTATGTATAAAATATGAAACAAAGAATCTTTATAATATAACCCTAATTTAATATAAAATATAATATAGTATATTATAATATAAAGATTCTTTTTTTGTTTCATAACTCCCATTTAGTTTTATAGGGACAAATTGGACATTTATCTGCAAAAGAAGCCATTTTCATTGGGGTCCTCTGCTTGCCTCACAAATAACGTACAGATTCTTTTTTTCTCTCTCTACAGACAAAACTGTCTGGAGTTTCACTCCATATTCCTGGTCGCCTTTTGGATGGCTGGATGGTTCTTCAACCAAGGTAAATTAAAACTACGGTGATATTTCCACCTAAATGATGGCTGTGGTATTTTATAACCTTTTGGAATCATCATACAGTTATTCATTTTCACCCCTTGGAAATCATTAAAATGACTTTCAACAAAATGAGGAACAATTTTTCCCTTGCTTCCATGTGCCACAAGACTCTGAAAATTTGCTCCAGTTTGAATGGCAAGGACAGATTTCACTGGTGACAGATTGTTCTCTTAGATATTCAGATTAGATAATGAACATCTGGGATTGTATACAGAAAACTGAGGTCTCCAAAATAGGGTATGGGCTGGAGGTAACCTTGTGTATGTTACTTTTCATAAATGTTCTTAATTTAATTTAACTAAGTTAACATTTATTAAGCACCTTTTAAGATGTTTCAGATTCTCTTCTATTTTTTTCTAGATTCATTATTTTTTGGTGTCTTATGTCATTTGTTTTTTCTTGCTCAATTCTAGTTTTCAAAGAATTATTTTCTTCCTTAAGATTTAATACCTCTTTTCCCAGTTTGTTAACTTTTCCCCATAATTTTCTTGGATTGCTTTTATTTTTTTCCTAATTTAAAAAAATGTATCTATTGTGCGACAGTTTGCTCGGTAGAATGAAACAGTCCCTGCCCTCAAGAATTTACATTCTTCTTAGAAGATACTTGTACACAGATTAGATTAGCAAAAGTGTTTATTAAGCAGTTACTCTGTACCATGTAGGACAGCAAACTGGATGTCTGGGATATTTTTGTGAGTGTGTGTGTGTGTATGTGTGTGTGTGTGTGTGTGTGTGTGTGTGTTTTCCTCCAGAGATCTCTCTCCCTCTTTCTCTGTCTCTCTGTCTCTGTCTGTCTCTGTCTGTCTCTGTCTCTATCTCTGTCTCTGTCTGTCTGTCTGTCTGTCTGTCTCTCTCTCTCTGTGTTTCCATAATATAAATATAAAAAACTGGGCTGGAAATCAGGATGACCCATCTTCATAAGTTCAAATCTGGCCTTAGACATTTGCTGTGTAATCCTGGGCAAGTCACATAACTCAGTTTCCTCATCTGTCAAATGAGCTGGAGAAGGAAATGGCAAACTACTATAGCATCTCTGCCAACAAAATCCCTGAAAAAGGGTCATAAAGAGTTGGATATGACTGAAAGGACTAAAGAACAACCAAATGTACCAGATACAAACATAAGCCAAAAGAAAGGCAAGTCCCTGGCCTGAAGGAACTTACTTTCTAGTAGAAGATAATTCACAAAATGAAGCTAAAAAGAGGTACAGGAAGAAAATAGCCCTAAGAGTGAGGAGGTGATCAGGGTTAGAGGTGGATGGATAGAGCTGGTATGGGAGCTTCCTCACATGAAGGGACTGGGTACAAACAAAAGTATTTTTAAGAGGGAGAGAACATTAACAACTGCTGCAGATCCAGAAAAGTTCACACAGGAGGTGGCAGCTTCACTTTGAAAGTTGAGGGTGAACAGATCCAGAATCCAAAATGTTGGTTAGCCAGCGTATTATGGAAATCCTCATGGCTAGTAGGTTGCTGGGAATTCAAGGCCATCCAATTTAAACTGCAGATATTATATATTTTTTGACATGGTCAATATGAGGATTTGTTTTTCTAGATGATAAATATTTTGGGGTGGATTTTTTTAAATTGTTCAATGAGGGGGCAGTGGAAGGGTGAGAAAATAAATGCTTATAATAATTAAAAGAGAAACAAATATGAATAGTAAGGAAGGAATAGTAGGAAAGAAAAAAGAGAGAAAAAGAAAAAAGAAAGAAAAGAAGGCAGGAGGGAGGGAAGGAGAGGGAAAGGAAGGAAAGAAAAAAGAAAGAAAAGAAAAAGAAAGGAATGAAAAAAAGGATAAAGAAAGAGGGAAAAAGGAAAGATTATTACTAGGGTATGAATTGTTTTTGAAGATTGATAAATGTAAAATTTTCAAGATTATCGTAACCTTTTCTCCCTTCTGATTTCCCCCCTCAGTCTTAGCTGTCCTTTTGGGCCTGGCATACATATATGCTCGTCATAAATACTTCCTTGGATATTCAGAGTCAGCTAAAGAAAGGTAAGAGACCTAAATCTGCCTCATGGGTAGCACAGAAAGCTTCAGGAAAGGGGTTGGGTTAGTTAGTTGCTAGGCAGTGAAAAACACCTTCAATAGTGGATTATGGGCTCCAAATTGACTCACGTTTCTCCGAGGGACAAATGAATTTCTCCTACGTGAAACAAGTCTGTCTTGCCAAGTCTTGTTGACTTATCCTGCTAGGACTGGGATAGAAAAGCAAAAGAATAAATCAAGAGGATTTAGGAGGAGACCTCAAGCACAAATACTGAACTTCTTTGCCTACTTACTGTGCTTTTAAACCTAACAAAATCTCTGTAGTCTTCCAAAAATTGCCAATAATTGTACATAGGTCGTGATAATCCTTTGATTATCTTAAGTAACCAATTAACCTTTACAGACAAGTTCCCTCTTCAGCTTTTATAGAAAAACAAGTTTGAAGATTTCAGGAACGTAAAAGCTGTGAATTTTCCTACAATGAATCAGCCTGGACTTCTGCCATGATCCACAGCTATGTGTATCAGCTGGCTTCCATATTGCAGAGCTGGCCCTAGTAATTTTATCATCTGGGGCAAAAGAAGCCAGTGTACTCGCAAACCTTATTTCTATATGGAGAGACCCTGTGACATTGAATTTTCTTTTGGGTAGATTGCCAAGCAGAATAGGGGAAGATGGATTACGAGGTTCACATGGTAGGGGAAGCCCATCTGGGGTATGGTCATATGAAGTAAAAAGGCTAGCAGGTAACTTACTATTTAAACTTAGTCTTCTTGCTAACTAGATACTAACTCTGTTGCTTTTTCTTTGGAAGGATTGCAAGCCCTTATAGTACTCTAAATTTGGCACCCTGAATGAAGCCTTAGTTGTTCAAACTTAGTTACAGTTCTTCATCACTGTATTTATCATTTCTTTCCCTCTTTCTCTTATTATAAACAGGTTAACTGGCTTTTATATGAGTCTGGGAGTTTTGGCTCTGCTGATCATCCAGGCTATAATGGGAATTGCCAACGACTTTCTGGATGAATACATGGACTTCAATATTTTCAAGAAACTACATCATGGTTCTAAAAAAATTTCTCTTTTAATAATTACAAGTTTTTTTTTTTAAACTCAGGAGATAGACCAAAACATATGAAATCAAAATCCCATGTTTTAATTGAATTAGAGAAAATTTTAAGCTCAACTCTGAGACCCGAGAGTTTTACTCTACTTTTATTTTCTCGAGATGACTGGAAAAATCCTTCTTTTCAGAACTTATTACTTGCTTAATTTTTTATGAATATTTTTTATCTTTATATGATGGAACTAAAAATCTTGAAAACAATTACCTTGATTTTGATTTGTTTTTAAGAATTTTTAAAAAATTGCTGCTGAAGGACATATTTGCAGATCGAGAGCATTCATAAATAACTGCTGCTAATCATAAGACACGTCTTATCTTCGTTTTGTGTGTGTGTGTGTGTGTGTGTGCATGTGCATGTGCGTGTGTGTGTGTGTGTGTGTGTGTGTGTTTCTGTAACTTTTATCATCTTTCAGTTGGAGCAAAGAGTGTGATGGCTGGCACTTGGGGAGATTAAATAGACACTTCCAAGTAGCTAGGGCAAAGTCATCCTCTAATAGCACAAAATTAACTTTTGACCAAGAAAATATGCTTTACTAAAAAAAAGAAAGGAAGGAGCAACTCATTTTCCAATATACAACTAGAGAATTGAATACAGAAAATATTACCTCCATCTTCAATCAAAGGAAAACAAATTCCGATTCCTAAAATGTGAAGATCTTGGTGGATGCCCACTGGCTCCTTGATGAATGGAGGTAATGAAGAGGGTCTCTTCATAAGTATAATATGAATTTTATGATCTGACCTTAATGTTTTTTCACTTTCCCATCTTTGAAATGGGAAGAGCACTTTACCTGACTAGGAGATCTTTAGTTGGGAGGTGTCATATACATGAGCAGCATTTAAATACAAGAACTGAATGGATAAAGAGAGTTCATGTTCAAATTTCTCTTGTACATTTTTGAATCATCATGAATGGTTTTGAATCAATAGGATGAGCCCCGAATTTGTACTTGGTTTCAAATCTTGGTTCTACCACTGTGTGTCAGTATATCTGTCACTTGTATAACCCAGGCCCTCTTCTGGGACTTAGTTTCTTCATTTGCAAAATGAGGTATTTGGATTACATTACATTGGAGGTCTCTTCCAATTGTCAAGGGATGATTTTTTGAGATACCATTATAGCTTCTCTTTTTAGTTGGTGCAAAATAAAATAGAGGGGTTAGAGAAAATCATTGAAAGAAATGAAAATTTATAAATCACTTAATAGTATTTCCCTGATATACCGAGTCAAAGGAAACAAATTCTCTCAAGTGAAGCTAGGTGGTAAAGTGAGCTTAGAATCAGGAAGACCTGAGTTTGAATTTGACCTGAGATACTTCCTAGCTGTACCTCTGGGCATGTCATTTAACCTCCATCTGTCTCAGTTTACTCATCTGTAAAATGGGAGAGTAATAGCACCTACCTCAAGGATCAAATGATATTTGCAAAGGCATTCTAGCACAGTGGTGCTATGATTAGTTTTAAGCTAATAGTACGTATTTAATAAATACTTGTTCCTTTCTCTCTCTATTCAGATGAGCCTGCTATTAGCAAAACTTGAGGAAGGAAGTGGAGGATTTGGTATTGGGGAGACTTGGCTTTTAAACCTGGTTCTTCAATCTCTCTGAGCCTCAGTTCTCTTGTCTGTAAGTTAGGAAGGCAGTATTTAGCAACCAGGGTTATTGGAAAGAAATTTGATGCCATTGAACTAGGACTCTGCTTCTTAAATTGTGCTTCATGACTTCATATGGGGTCTTATAACTGAATATGGAGGTCATAAAATTATGATTTATTATCGGTAAATGTTCCTATTTTAGATATCTACATACCTGGGATTATGTAAAAATTTCCCTGGAGAAAAGGGATTATGAGTGGAAAGTTAAGAAGTCCTGGGTTAGGGTACTGAGAGGTTTAGAAATTAAGCCCTTTGTCCATGGTCCTGAGCTAGCATCTCTCAGGGGACCATTTTTCCTGACTCAGAATCCTGTTCTCTCACCACTAAGCCACAATGGAATTCATATTTGACAAAACTGGTAGGTTATAGCCATATTATAAAAACTTGAATGCCTGAATCAGTATTTAAAATAACATTATTTAATGAGCAATGGGGAACCAATCAAACCCAGAAAGTTTTGACTTTATGAATGCATGTTCTTCTAATTGGTGATATGCTTTAAAAACTTATCTTCATTTTGTTTTTAGGACTATAAAACTCCTCCTGGTTTGAAAGTTATGGTCTCTCTGCATTAATTACTTACGAATTGTCTCTCTGCAAAGAACATAAAAATGTCATTTGTTTGAATAATTTACAAAGTTAAAAAGTGATGAGTATCCAAAAATATGAATTTCCCCCCTCCTAATTTTTTCCTATTCTCTTTTAAATGAAGATCCATTGTCCTGATTGAACACCCAGGTTTTGGAGCAGATCTTCAAGGAAGTCAGATAGTTGTGTGGCTCCAGAATTCTATAAGAGTCCTTCTCCAGTGGAGGACCCGGGGAGGAGAAGCTCAGAGACTCAGACTGTAGGTGATCTCTTCTGCCAAAAGGAGAAGAGAAGGATGATATTGGTAGAATGATAACTGTACAGTGCCACTGACCAAGCCTGTCATTTGAACTATTAAAAACAAATTAGAAGATGGCATCAGAGGTACAAAAGAGGGCAGCAGGTCCTAGGTATTTGGTGTAGTTACAGGTCCCTAATTTTTCATCTTTTTTCCTCAAGGCTTGGATGAGAGAACATTTCCCAGCCTCCTTTGCAAAGAATGGTGAACTCCCATTAATAGCCCAGCATACACGACATACCAGAGCAGAAAAACTTTGTCATGATCATTTAAAATAGCACTTGGCCTATTGACAAATGAAGTGCCTCCTTCACACAGAGGCAGATGCCCCATGAAAACAGACGTGCTGGTTTAAATATATTTCCCTGGGATTCTCTGAAGACAAATAAGATAGCATATGGGAAATCTCTTTGAGGAGCAAAAGTACTCTATTTGCCCAATGTATAGCAATGTTATTTTTCACGAAATATGTATTAATCTGATTAACGGAAGCATTTGGAGCAAAGCAGATTTCAATACTACATGTCTGTAATTTAATGGGGAACTGGGAGGAGGGGGGACTCTAAGATTTCCCAGAGCTCCAGATTTTTGGCTGGTACTGTCAGCCATTTTTGCCTTGAGTTGATTTAATTTTTCCATTCCCTCTTGTCTCATTTAGATGATTTAGCCTGGGTGACAGAGAGCATGCCCAACTTAATGTCCTCTGCAGCTGTATTTCCCAACCTGTGTGTGTATATCTGGGACTCGCCAGTCCTTTGTGAAATGCTCACTGTGGTGTGACAAGCCAGCATTTTAACCCTTCCCCCTTTCTTCCCCCAACACTGCTGTGTTGCCCTGTAGAGCTCCTGCTGCAACTCAATCTTCTTGTCCTTCCACAGTCATACAATCTTTATAAAGGCTACTTCCAGAACATAACTAGGATGGGGCAAAAAGAGCTTTATTCCAAAGTCCCAGGTGTAGCAGGTATTATCACCTAGTCTGTAAGAATAGTTAAAATAAGATAGCTGCAAGATGGTGGGCTGAGGTGAGTTTCTTTTCTGTAATAGATGTTGTCCCAGAATCTGAGTCTTTGCCTTGGAGGATGGTATCTCCTTCTTCAATTATGGTTAAAGATCTCAAGTGTGAGACTTACCATTCTGCATACTTCCCCCTTCTCCCATCTTGTCCCCAATAATGGTAGTTCCCTCGGGGAGCATTAGAGCAAATTTAGAAATGTAAAAAATTTGTACTGAAATGACAAGGTTTGGGAGCCATTGTTACTAGGTTACTTGATAAATAGTTAAATAATGATCCAAAAGAAATCTTAAGAGTTCAACCTTCTTCCTCTCCATTGACTTTTGGGAAAAGAGTCATGGAACTAGTTCCAAGATCAAGGGCCAGATTTCTGCTTTCCAGCTTAGAAAGTTGGAATCCCAGTGAACATCCTAGCTTTAACACTTATTAGGCATTATTATTTTGGTGTTAGAGGAGTCACATTACTATCTTGAGTCTGGGTTTCCTCATTTAGAAACCCTTTTGCGGCTTGAGGACTCTACCAATGGCAGTTTCCAGTGGTACCAAACATCCCCCATTCATGCTTCTTACCCTATTAGGACTCTTTTATACTACACTTCTCCTTTATACTTTCCATCCAACTCCTGGGGTCCCTTCCTTGCTATCTGTTGATATCATCAGATCATAGATTTAGATCTGAAAGGCATTTAATTAAATCTCCTCATTTTATAAAGGAGGAAAAATCGAGACATTTAAGTGAATTATCCAGGTTCGTACAGCTACTGAATATCAGGTGTGGTTCTGAATCCAGGTCTTCCTGGTTCCAAGTTCAGCATTCTATCTACCATATCATGCTGCTGCTCCAGTCTACCCAGGTAACAAGTGGCAGGACTAGCAAGGCAAAGTGACCTACTAATGGAGCACACGAGCTGATTGGTTTTCCCTTGCTACTGCCCTACTCACTTCTTCACCATGCTTGCTCACGGACTTTCCCAATCTGTAAAATGGAGGTGAATGGTCCTTTTACTCTCTACCTTTGGGGATAGTTGTGACGAAAGCATTTTGTAAACCTTAAATAGGAGTTATTCTTATTTTAAGAAAAGACACTTTGATTGGTTCAGGTAACAATCTTTTATTTGCCCTTTTCTTTAAAAGTGGTCTGCCAACATCACTTCATCTCTACATTTCAGAGTTCTGTACAGTTCTTGGAAGGAAATATGCAGTGCTTAATGTACAAGGTAAAAACAGAAAACTAGAAAAATCTGAATAGAATGGAGCCAGTTGCCATCAGGTAATACAGTACAAATTAGTAATCAGATGTAGTTTGAAGTGTAATGCCATTGCAGTGATGATGAGTTAAGGAATGAAATAAAAATACTCTATTTTAAACAAACAGTATATATATATTCATATGTATATATTTTACAGATAGTAGACCCAGTGATATTTGCAGGATTGTAAAAACATATTTACAAATAACATTTTTTTTTATTTTTAGACATTACATATACATCAGCACCGTAGTAAAAAAAAAATAATAATTAAAATCTACCTCTTGTTTAATTGGTCCCCAGTACAGAGTATTCAGAGGAAGCTTTTCAAAGCTGATAGAGCCTCTGTCTCCATCACTCACCTCTAGCTTGCTGACACTGGCATATTGGTTGGCTTCCTGTACCTCTCAGAAAAAGGTGGATGTGTTTTGAGTTCTTCCTCCTTTCTTTCCATAACTTATTCTCCTTTTTTATGCATTCATTTGTTTTCTTTTTGGTTTTCATCTATTTCGATTCTTAGTTTCCTTGGTAATGTGGCTTGACCTTTAGGGATCTTATGTCCAGTCCTGCACGAACCAGAGCGGCTCCCGCCATGTTCCTCTCGCCAACTTGGAGCCACCGCTAGCTCTGCATCCTCTTCCTCGCTACGTGCAGATTCACACACTGGTTCCTCTCCAGGAGGCAAGCCAAGGGCGGCTTTGGCAACTCATTTCCTCCTACCTTAGTCTTCTACTCAAGCTCCTTTTCTTTGGATTCCTCCCAACATGGGTCAGTCTATCCCCCTCTTTCTCCACAGTTATCTGTGGATTTCAATACTCTTGGCTCCGGCTTTGGGTGAGCTAAGAGCACGTGCATCCTCAGGACCGAAGACCAAAGATTCTTTTATTCACTTTTCTCCTTGCCTTGTTCTGTCTAGATTTTTCTTAGGCAGATGGTCCCCGAGATCAAGTTTTAGGAGGGAGAGGGGGGAATGGGGAAGAAATAAAGGAACATGCAGAAGCTCAACTGTTGGTGCCTTTGGACAGGGTCAGATTGAGAGAATAACCCCAGATAAATTAAATGCCTGGGATGATTTAGTAGGGAATATTTACCTCAACAGGGACCACATCCCCTTTCTAGAAACAAAATTTTTGCCAGACATACTAGTTGACTTCTGCCTTCAAACTCTCAGAAAATTTGTGATCAATCTGCCAAGGGAAAGATGTCACTGGCAGATGATGTGGGGGAGACTTTCCCCCCAGATGACTGAACCCGGACTAAAGGGTCAGGAATACATTTTAGCAAACTGACCTGAGTGGACCAGAATTCTCCTCCTGAAGGTCCATCCCCATTTGGAGATGTCGGAATTACAGGGCCAGTAGCCTGCTGTCAGACAGTAGAATGGACTTCCATGGCCCCCGTGCTAGTACTGGTAACTATCATACACTTAGAGGCAGGAAATGCCAGAATCCTTTTGTGATATCTGGCAGAGCAGAATCCCTTCTGTCATTCACTTTAGTCATGACAAGGCTCAGTTAAAGGAAGTTGCTTCATTTGGGATACTGGTAAAAAAAAAAGCTGTATGAGTTAGGCAGTTGGATCAGGGTTGGGAGTAAGGAACAGGAGAAATAGAGGCAAAAGTAGGGAGTGGAGGGCCTGAATGACATCTCCAGAGTCCGGCGGATGTCCGTCCATCGCTCCCCTCGTTAGATGCTACACTGTCAGAAGTAGAGATGGGAAAAACTCACTAGATTCATAAGCACTGTACTGGACCCCACAGTAGCTTGGGAAGGTCCGGAGTCTTCTAGCTACTAAACAATGGCCACGACCACTGGTCACAACAGTGATGGACTTGTCTTCTAAGGGCCTCTTCTCTTTGTATGGCCCGGTTGACACTCTTCCTCCAAGATCACCCGGCTATCCTTGGGCAGCATCAGGCAGCAACGCCTTCGGGATTCTTGAGGTTCATCATGGGCATAGGGAGTGGGCCGCTAAGTTCTCTTGGAAACTGCCGCCCGCCCTCCCAAACAGTAGCCTGGAATTCCACCCAGAGTTCAGCACAATTCTGACCCACCAGTGCCCGGCCTGTGCAATCCCCCAGAAGCTTTGTTGGGGAGGTGTTCCTCCCCACGGCCTGAGGCTCTGTCTTTTCTGGTGGCCCGAGAAGACCTAGGGATGGACAGACTATGGGACTCCTTGACTTTGGATAGCAGTCCTTCTCAGCTTGGCAGGGGACTGGCAAGTCATCCCTGGAATCAGGAGAATGGTTGTCCCATGGGGCCACAGGCTGGTGTGGATTCTTTCCCCAACCTGCCCCTCTGTCTGTTTCTCTCATACCCAGTAGGCAGGTGCCATGGAGTTGAGATCGCTATATGTGGAAGTTCTGTAAAATGAGGGCTATGGTGGCTGCCAAGCGCCACCTTTAACTTCCACCATCTGCCTGCTACAGTTCAGCTCAATTTGCACAGATTAAAAAAAAAAAAAATAAAAAACAAGGATGGGACGACATCCTGTTTCCTTTTTTTTTTTTTTTTTTTCTTTTAAAATTTTAACCTCTGGAGTTTTGGCTCTCGGGGTCCCCTGTGATTAGGGATTGCCAAATAACTCATCAAGCTCTTGCATCCATTCGTCCCCGGGCCCTCCTTTGATGATGGAGTCCACCAGGTCAGCACCTTCTGCGAGGCTGGGGAAAGAGCCCCCGGCTCCTTCACTGCTGTAATTATAAGGGAGATCCTGGGCTGGATTCCGATCATAAGCCTGGCCCTGGCTACTGGGGGCAAAGTTGCCACTCTGCATTGGCGGCTGGCCGGGAGGCTGGCTGAATCCTGGCATGCCGGGGACTCCCTGGCCCATGCCCGGCATGACCATCTGCCTCGTTTGGGCGTTCCCTTGCTGCCCGGGGAGGGATGACATCATCTGCCGACCCATGGCGGTCGGGTTGAGAGCTCTCACGGCGCCAGTGGTGTCCACGACCGACTGGCTCATCCCCTGTGGGAAATGCTGCTTGGTCAGCCGAGGCTGTCCAGCCTGCATGG
Source organism: Sminthopsis crassicaudata (assembly GCF_048593235.1). Lineage (NCBI taxonomy): Eukaryota > Metazoa > Chordata > Mammalia > Dasyuromorphia > Dasyuridae > Sminthopsis > Sminthopsis crassicaudata. The sequence goes on from NC_133622.1 coordinate 67,589,153, forward strand.
GATACGTGGCTCCATTGTTGAATGGACCCAGATCTCCACTAGTCCTCCCAGGCATTCCCTGTAAGCTCCTCTGCTGCCAGTTTTGTGCTCCTTGTTGGACAGTCCCCATAATGCTCTGAAGTCTTGGAGGGCCCTGAGGCCTGGGCAGGGCTTGTCCCACAGGTCCTTTCATCTGTTGATGCTGTTGGGGGATGCTTGAGTTCACCAGCATGCTCTGACTAAACCCACTCACCATGCCGACTCCTTGGGCGGCTGCCGGCTGCCTCGGGCCTTGGGCCTGGCTGTGGCTCATGCCCAGGGCACTTTGGTTCGGGTGCTGGAGCATCTGGCTCATCCCTGCGCTCATGTTGTACATTCCTGGTTGGCTGGTGGGGGTGTTACTATAAGGGGCCATTCCAAGCTCAGACTGAGCTGCTGCAGAGGGCATGGCCCCAGGGTTCTGGGAAGGTCCCATGCCCATCATGCTGGCACTCTGGGCCATCATCCGGGAAGCTCTCATGTTCTGGAGAGCCGCCTGGTTCCTCACGGCCGCTATCTCCTGGGGAGAACCTGCAAAGGAAAGAAAAAGATCCAACACTTATTTTTTTCAAACAAAACTATACATCTAAGCCAAACAGACCGCGAGAGTAAGTCATTTATGAGTTGGAATATATCTCCTTCTCCTCTCTGCCTCTTAGAATCCCTGTTTTCTTCCAAGGTTCAGTACCTTCCTATCCAACTATTCTTTTGATGCCCCAGTTGTTAGTGCATTCCTACCCAGTCTTGACCTTCCACCCTCATGAATAAATTTATTTATACATCTAGATATACAAAACAAAGTCAATATGCATTTCTCCTTAGTCCCTAAACAGTTCTTTGATTTAGTTTTCCAGCAATAAACTTCCAAGTTCTAAAAACAGTCATATATAAATTAGCTCTGGGAAACAATGTGCTGCAGCCATAAATCTGTACTGTCTTTGTCTCTTCTTAAGTAATTTTGTCTGAGGGGCTGCTTTTCTCTCAGGTACCTTTAGAATTGTCAATATCGCTGCTTTCATCTATATTTTTTAACACAAATATCTTTCTTTTCCCCTTTTCAGTAAGTAAATAAAATGTTTTCCACGACATTTTCCACAAGAAGGGGACACTACATCTACATTTATTTATCTGGGTGGCTGCTGCTTCTCCTTGCCCCTTCTTCCTCTGTCTTGGGAGAATATAAACTCTTTGTTTTTGGACTTTTTTTTCTGTTTGTACCTAGAATAATACCTAGTCCATAGTAGGACCTTAATAACTGCTTGTTGAATGAATGAAGTATTCTCAGAAATCTTCAAATTTCCAAGCATATCATGGATTTTACTTAACATTCTCTTTTGTGAAAGGATCAGTTTTTCAACCATACTTTCATTAGAACTCATTATGTAATATGTTTTTTCCCCTCATCAAGAAAGCTCCCAATTCCTTGGAACAAGAGCTCATTCATCTCCCAAGCTACCTTAAGTGAGAACCGCTGATCATATAACATATTCATTTGGTGGGGTGGAATACAGTTCAGCAGAGAATACTTTCAATAAAAACTAATTTCCGTTAAGACCTCAATAGTGTTGGAAGGGTTAAAGATCATCCTCTTGTATTTTCCAAGATGCTCCTCTGATCTATGGGATTTGGGGGACATGCTTGCAGAGTTTCCACATATTGTTGACCAGGTGCCTCTTCATGTGTCAGAGAAATGTGGTCCAGAGCCAGAACTACCTTCACTCACTCTGCAATTTCTTAGATGTTCTGCTCTAGCTCCATCCATTGTTTACATAAGGCACGACCATTTCTCTGTTCATCTCTAATGCAGTTTTAATGAGATCTATCAACCCCAAGTCATGTAGTCCAAATGAACCACATTCAGGAAGTTTTCAACCAACGAAGGGACAATGTATGGTAACACTGTGGGAAAAGCACTCTCCTAGTCAGGAAGGTGGTGGTTCAAATCTCATCTCTGACACTTAATTACGGTGGGAGCTTGAGCAACAACTATCTTTATGTAAAAATCAAGGATAAAATGTCTGTCAAAACTCAAATCGAAGAACATATACAAAACATTGTCAGTTATGTTTTCATTTTTCTTCAGTGTAGGGCTAAGGTGTCAAATTTAAATGCAAACAGATCTCTGCCAGCCCATATTTACTTAGAAAACCACAAATTAACATTATCTAGGTTGTACTGTGTTTTTATTTATTTTGCTAAATATTTCCTCAATTTATGTTAATCTGAGTCAGCTGCAAAACTCCAGTATACATAGTGTAGAAACTCTTCATCAATGCAGATCACTAAGTATTCTATACTTTAGAATCTTAAAAGAGTTAACTGGGGACAAGATTAAGTGACTTGCCTAGGGTCACACACTGAATATGAACCAGATACGTGTCTTGAACATGGCACTCTCAGAATCAAGGTCTGTCCCTTACTGACTACCGCATGCTGGCTCTCTCGGGTCTCGTCCAATTATTTCCCCATGAAGGCTTATGATATTGACACTAGGAATTGTGCCAGCCACATGGACAATCTGATTAACTGGGAACAAATGGGTCATTGAGATGGCTGAGAAATCCCAAATTGACTGGAAAAACAAAATGGCCCATGCTGTCCATCATTCTGGGGCTGATTCATAGACCTACTTTGGATAAATATGAGATAGTTATACTAGAGACAGATGCAAGGGCCTACCTCAATGCTTTGTAATTTAGGAGCAAGCCATCGGCAAGGATTTTTTTTCCAGCACCCATGGATTTTCAAGCCCTATTATGAACTATACGCAATTTAAGATTACTTGCTTTTATCCAATTCGGGGTTGCTTCCATAGAATACTGCAAATCTATAAAGCCCTCAGTGGGTCTTAGAATTTCAGTCCTAACCAACTACTATTTTTCAAAATGTAGCATAATTAATTGCACTATCTACATGTAGAAGAAATGTTATTTTTAAATCAGCTGCATATTTGCCCATTAGAATTATTTATTATTCTTGTTGTATGCCTGTAGTAATTTTAACTGTTCAGAGAAAGCAAGCTTAAAGAAAATGTCCCTCCAAAGATTAGCTTTATTCTTCACTTGATTAGGATGTATGTTGGGCAATGGGCCTCTTTTATAGCTGAACATGCAGGTACTATTCTGAAAAATTGTGGTCGATTTAATTTTACTGTTTTCTGGCTAATAGCCCAATGTCAAAGCCAATTCTTCCATATTCAGCCAGAGTCAATAACGTGCCAGTTGTTTCTAAAAGGGTTCTGTTCTATCTTCCCTCTGGGAGGAGTTCATATTTGTGAAAAATAACCATTTCCCCATGGGCATATAACATTGCCGAGGGGCATAGGACTCAATAAGAGAGAGAAAGACAATCATTAGGTCCTTTGAAAAGAAGAGTGTTAAAAGTATGGAGGAGGAACAGTCTGGGAGCTATTTCTGACAGGCCTTCTCAGGAAGGACAATGTTTCTTTATCAATCTGATATTCTCCCAGATGTGTAACATCAGCATAGCAGCAGTGTTTGTCAAAGACATGAAAAATATGGAAAATACTAAAAGATATATAGTCTCACATCAAGTAGCTGGGAAATCCTAATGTTTTCTTGCTTTTTTATCCCATGTAGCTTTACTACATATCCATAATATGTGACTTGGGATTATAGAAGAGTGCAAAGGAGTGAGTTGAAAGATCCTGAATCAAAAGTTTAGGGAGAAAAGAAAGTCTTTCAAGGGACATCTCTAAAAATACAGAACACGTGTTCTCTTGTGTCCATCAGCAGGTTGTCAAATGTGGCTTGGTCATCCAAAGAAATCAGGAATTAACACATCACAGATCTTAAAAACAGCTCAGCAAGGACTACAGGCTTAACCAAATTATTTTCCCTCTAATACAGTATAAGAGGCAGCACAGTGTAGAGGGAAGAGGGACTGGCTGTGTGACCAAAGCTAAAATAATTAACCTTTCTGGATCATCATAGATCCTATCCCAGGAAATTCTTTACATAGATGAAATCATACATTCAGATCAGTGTCACCTCCAAGTACAGTCTAAAGAGGCATATGCGTATGTATGAATGGTGGGGAAGAAGGGGCATTAGAAACTGTATTCTGAATAGATAGACACTAGATCTGTGATCTTATTGGTGCAGGGCATTCTCCATGAGGGAATTCCTCTGCCAGGGCTGCTTAGCGTTCTCTTTGCAATTTATAATCCTAAAGAATTGCTGCCTTGAGCACCAAAGGGTTAAGTGATAGATCTGAAATGACTCAATCTGTGGAGCATGACTTGAATTGAGATATTTCTGATTCCAGAATCACCTTTCTAGCCACTACACTGTGCTGTGTCTTGTAAGAAGAGTTATGAAGAACTGACTCGCCAATTTTTAAAAATACTCCTTCACAGAATATTGGGGTTGATTTTGTGACTAGAATACTAGTGGATTTTCCTGGTAATTGTAAAGACTGAAGGTGCCCAAAGTGATGGGCAGGCAGGTCAAATAGGGATGGTGATGATGGAGTCAGAGAGGATCTCTGTCAAAATGTGGCTGTTTTGCCAAAGAGATTCTTTGGATCTTAGAATCTCAGAGTTAAGAGAGATCTTCAGAGTCTCCTTAGTCTAAGCCATGCCCAAAAAGGAAGCCAAATCACAGGGGAATTCAATACCTTCAAGGGGGCCCTTTTTTTTTTTTGATAGCTCTAGCTGCCTGACTTCCCCTTTGCTCCCTCTGAGACCAAGAAGAATATGTCTAATCTCTCACATGGCACACTTTCAAATATTTGAGGACAGATACTTTCTGCCTCCAGAATTATTCTTTCTTTAGCTAAACACCCCAATTCAATCTTCTTATGTACGACACAGGGGACTCCCCGCCTTTTTTTTTTCTTACAAGGTGGGGAGTCTTTGGTTGTATACAAAGGTTAGGTGGTTTAACACCTGCTTAAGGCTTTGAAGGCCTTTGGTCTAGTTTGAACCTAAGCCTTTAGGTTGGCTTTGAAGTATATATTATGTGTCTAGTCCCCTTGCTGGGTATCAGTATCCCTGACTTCACTGAGATGTTTTTCAGATTGTGCAAATAAAGTATGTTAGGATTGCTGCTACTTTTCCCTGCTGATACCTCCAATTATATATAATTCCTATTCAGGGGAGAGGAAGAGTCAGTTTAAGCCTTATTGCCTTCCCTTGTATCATTTCAGAAACTGGGGAGTCAGATGAGGAACAGACAATTGATTACCCTTTTCAAGCTTACCCAACCCTATAAATTTATTTTTTATGTACACATATTTCTACAATTATCATGCTGTATAAGAAAAAAAAAACAGATAAAAAAGGAGAAAAATGAGAAAGAAAATAAAATGCAAGCAAACAACAACAACAAAAAAAGTGAAAACACTATGTTGTGATCTACTCTCAGTCCCCACAGTCTCTCTCTGGGTGTAGATGGCTCTCATTATCACAAGATCATTGGAACTGGCCTGAATCATCTCATTGTTCAAAAGAGCCACATCCATCAGAATTGATCATTGTATAATCTTGTTGTTCCCTGTCCAACGATCTCCCAGTTCTGCTCATTTCAATCAGCATCAGTTCATGTTAATTCTCTCCAGGCCTCTCTATAATCATCCTGCTACTTGTTTCTTATAGAACGATAATATTCCATAACTTTATTCAGCCATTCTCCAATTGATGGGCATCCACTCAGTTTCCAGTTTCTTGCCACTACAAAAAGGACTGCCACAAACATTTTAGCCCATGTGCGACCCTCTAAATTTCAGAAGGATGTTAAATGTTCTCTTTGTTCCTTTTAGGGTGATGATTAAAAAGATTCATCAAGGCTGGGATGTTCAAATTAGCCCTTAATGATCTGCAGTGACCCGGGTAGCTACAAATTGGAGCTTTTCTACCATTGTATGAATTCTGACCTCCCACCTAGCATCAAATTCAAGGAAGCAAAGAGAACAGTGGGATAGGATTTGTTCCCAAGGTTGGTAAGATGATCAGAACATTACATAGAAAAATGCGACATGGAAGGCATTATCGGTTCTGGCTCCACACCGACACTCCTCCTAGGAGGGCAGGGGAAGCACAGCAAACTGCTACGCTCAGGTCTTACCTTGAAACTGATTGACCTGCTGTACTGAATAAGGAGTCCGCTGCTGGAGATGCTGCCGGGGCATATGAGATTGCTGCAACTGCTGGATAGGAAAGAAGGCAAGAGAAGGAAAGAAGGCAGGAAGAAACATGGAGAGGGAAATGGAATCAGAGAAGGAAGGGAAAAGAGGAAGAGGGAAACATCAACATAGATTAATATTCAATTAATTAGTAATTAGTAACTAATTGATAATAATTAGCATGCATAACTTTGAGACAATGTGGTATTATGGAAAAGGTATTGTAAAGAGACCCAGAATTTTAGGTTCAAAGTCCAGCTCTGTTACTTACTACCTCTGTGACCTTGGAAAAGTAATTTCCAGTGAAACAACTTCCAATATCCAAGTAAGCCTGGGATCCGATGCAGGTACTTCCCCCAGAAAGGCAGGTGATAACCACCCATGTAAGCCTGCCAAGTGTATGTGTGTCTAATCACAAATCTGTCACAGTGGATCCACCCAACACTGGGGGCCTTCTTTGAGTTCTCTTGACATCATGTGACTACCAGAAAAGGACGTGGTTCCTTATTCACATTCACACGTGACTGGTTTATCTTTTTCCCACTTTCTGTTTATTATATTTCTTTCTTTTTCTTTGCTGAGGCAATTGGGGTTAAGTGACTTGCCCAGGATCACACAGCCAGGAAGTGTTAAGTGTCTGAAATCAGATTTGAACTCAGGTCCTCTTGACTTCAGGGCTGGTGCTCTCTCTATTGCACCACCTAGTTGCCCCTTGCTTATTATATTTCTTAATTGATATATCTCATACCACTCTTTTCATGTGATTCCTCATTTGTTCTAGGATGCAGCCTGTTTATACCCCCTCTGCATTATTTTTTGGGTGATCCTTGCCTTCTAATTATTTGGAAGCTATAGACTTTTATGACTACAGTCAAATATCATCAGAAGAATATTGATATTGAAAAGAAAGGACCTTTGCTTCAAAAGGAAGCGTAAGGTCATTAAAAGAATTCTCCCCCCATCCTCCCCAAAAAAGAATTTCCCAACATGCAATGTAGTCTGTTCTCTTCCTACTCCATTCTGATCCCAGTTCATTGTCCCTGTTTGATGTTTAACATGTATGTACTAATGGATAAACTCTAAAAGTTCTCCATCCAACTGCATGTCAAGATCTAGATAATGAGAAATCTGCTCTTTTCTGATCAAATTTAAAACAATTTATAAGTACCTACTCTGTGCCAGGTAGTGTACAAGGCATCAGGGATACAAAGACAGAATCAAAGCACTCTTGTTCTGGGAAACAGAACTTATCCACACAGAAATAAGATATAAAGTAGAATTTACTCGTTATCCATTTGTTTGTTCCTATGTGGATGGTTAGGCTAAATTCTTTTCAGTGATTATGGATCTCATTTAGGAGATCATCAGGAATGATGGCAGGATCATCCATCCGCTGCCTTCACATAGTAAGTGATTTGCTCATTAATTGTTATGATAAGGGTAAAGGAGTGTCAGCTTTTTGTGTTTTTGCTTTTTAAGCAGTATCTTCTTATATCATCTTTTAATCTAGATTGTTCCCAGCTGTGACATCACTCTCAGGGTCAGGGCCTTATTGACAGGCTTCCACAACTCTGCTCAAAAGATAAATCAGAAGATGGATAGGGGAATGGGGCTAGGGAGAGCTGGCCTGGATTCAATTTGAGCTATAATAGTGGGCTTGTCAACTTTTCATGTAATAAGTAATTAAATAAGTTATTAATACTTAATTAGATAAGTTATTAACACTCTTTCCCTCTCAAAAGTACTTTGTGTATATTCTTTGTATTTTATTTCTATGTGGGTAAATTGTTTCTCCCATAACAAGAATGCTTCTTTTCTTTCTGTCTTTGTATTACTAGTACCTTGTACAGTGTCTGACACACAGTAGGTACTTATTAACTCTTTGAGCTTGAATTCAATTAACTCATAAAAGAGTTATCCATCACCTCTTGTTCACCATCCCTCTCAGAAGTATTTTCTCCCTCCTCAAATTTTCATCATTTCAATGCCGACATGGTGTTGAACTTCATTACCTCATGGGAGTTCAGCCCAGTTTCCTCTTGTGGTTCTCTGTGGACTGGACTGACCCTGGTGACTGGAACCCTGTTTTCTAACACGCCTGAGCTGGTTCAGCTAAGCACTCACTATCCCTTCCATGTCTTGGCCATAGCAATAACATACACAACAGAAGTCGTCACTTAGAAGGACCACAGGAAAACCTGAAAGTCACTAAGACAGGCTGGAAAAAAGGTTTGCAAAGCGCAGCCTCCTCCCAGAAGCATCATTTATCATTGCCTGAAAGATATTAGTGTGGCTCCTTGTCACATACTGACTGCGGGGTGAAAGGAACAGAGGTTTGTCTTTTTTTTTTTCCAGCTGGCAGGCTGTTGGTTTGCCTTGTAAAAAGGAAGATAATTACATTGGCCACTCAGGAACAAAAACAAAATCACAAACAGAAGCAAAAGATGAGCATACAAATCAAGAAAGCTTCCATTTTCTTCCAGATTTAGAGTCTAGAATGCACTTTCCTTATAAGAATCCTTTACAGTAGGTATCATAAATATTATTATGCCTTATTTTATGGATGAGGAATATAGAGGGAGAGTGGGATGGTGGATGATGTGACAGCTTCGGAATTGGGGAAATCTGAGTTCAAATAACACCTTTGACACTCACTAGCTGCATGACCATGAGCAAATCATTTAAGCTCTGGGTGTCTTAGGCAACTTGGGAAGACTATATTGACAGATGTATTGCTGGAAGTGCTCACATGTCCTTGATGTATCAGCAGAAGCTAAAAGAAAAATAACTTGCTCACTGTTTGTGGAAAATAGCAAGAACCAGAATCCACAACAAATATTTGTTAAGTGCTTATAGTATGTACTGTGCTGTGGGAGACTCCATGTCTAGGTAAGGGAGAATCTACCAGGTGACCAAGCTCCTCCTGCTGCCTCCTGCCTCCATGAATTTCACTTCTGCCTTCTGATGGTTCCCTTTAGGTGCCATCTCCCCTGATCTCTGCAGCTGAAAGTATCTTCTCCCTCATACTTTCCCTTATATTTTGTCTAGGTCATGGGTTCCCAATCTAGGGCACATGTCTCCCCAAACTGTGGCACATATATCCCCAAGGATATCTCTCTCTCTCTCTCTCTCTCTCTCTCTCTCTCTCTCTCTCTCTCTCTCTCTCTCTCTCTCTCTCTCTCTCTCTCTCTCTCTCTCTCTCTCTCTCTCTCTCTCTCTCTCTCTCTCTCTCTCTCTCTTCTCTCTCTCTCTCTCTCTCTCTCTCTCTCTCTCTCTCTCTCTCAGAAAAGTTTGTCAAGATGGCTTAGGGAATATTTGGTAAATAATCTATTGTTCTAATAAAATTAATCTATTATTTTTTAGATTCAGATACATAATAAATACAAGAATTTATTTTTTTTCATATTGAATAGAAGAACCAGGGGAAGTTTATTGGAAGCCAAGGAAAATTGGGAAATCCTGGTCTCTATTTTCTTTGTTATTTTTATATCCTTAATGCTTAGCACTTAATCAATGTTTGTTGACTGAATGGCAGAAATATTGCTGACAGGATGAAATAACAATTAGCAACCAAGTACTTAGAAGAGTGATTCTTCAACTTTTTGAGCCTCAGAATCTTTTTATACTCTTAAAAATTATTTAGGACCCCTCTTCCCAACTAAAAGCTATGGTTCATGTGGATTATAGCTATCGATTTTTGTCAGAAATTAATAGCATTTAGTATTATGATAAAAATAGCTTTGAACCTCTGTGGACCATCAGAAGTTCCCAGATGTTGCTTATTACTGATTAGAATTCCATGTTTAGACACAAGAGAAAATAGGGCAAATGTGAGAAGTAATAGATCCTATCTCTGGCAAACAGGACATCACAATATTTCCACATTTATTTATATATACATCTGCTTTTAAAAATTCCTTTCAAATCAAATCCATTTCAGTCTATACAAACATTTGCGTGACAGGTACTAGGTAATGCTATGTTGAATAGGATTGATTTAATAAATATTTATTAATCTGTGTGGATAAAGCATTGTGATTGGAAGAGATACGAGATAAGGAAGGGGGGGGGCTATCCTGAGAGGAAGTAGTGGTTATGTGTTAGAACTGAAGATAAGCGGAATCTTGTTCAAATTCTGCCTTAACAGCTGTGTGAAACTGAATAAGTCCTTTGACCTAAGTCTCAGTGTTTCTATCTGCAAAATGGAAATTAACTGTACCTATTTTATAAGGACCAAATAAAAGCTGAATTAAAATACTTTCCAGATGACTTCTTCTTCTTCTTCTTCTTCTTCTTCTTCTTCTTCTTCTTCTTCTTCTTCTTCTTCTTCTTCTTCTTCTTCTTCTTCTTCTTCTTCTTCTTCTTCTTCTTCTTCTTCTTCTTCTTCTTCTTCTTCTTCTTCTTCTTCTTCTCCTTCTTCTTTCTTTTTCTTTTTCTTCTTCTTTCTTCTTCTTCTTGTTCTTCTTCTTTCTTCTTCTTCTTCTTTCTTTTTCTTCTTCTTTTTTTGTAAAATGAACCTTTGTTTTCATTGTTTAGGGAATTTTTGGTAAGAAAACTTCCTCTCCTCATGGAGATTGGCCACTGCTTTGCAATTTATAATCTTCAATGGTTTCCTGGTTCCACAAATAACTTGCCTGGGGATACGGAGCCATATTTGTAAAAAACAGGTCTTGAACACCTAGTTTTGTTGATAATAAGGATGGCTCTTTATCCACTATGCCAATCTATTTCTCCTGAAGCTCTTAAATCCATATAATTAAGAGCTCATAGGATTTAGAGTTGGAAAAAGCAAGTGGAATTTCTTATCTCTATTTTACAGATGAGGAAACTGAAGCTTAGAGACAAAACAACTTGCATTAAGTCACAGTGGCAGAGTGAGAGTTCAAAAAAAAGTTCAAGGAAGAAGAAGAGGCTAGTCCTGACCACAAAGCATTAGGGAAAGCTTCCTAGAGAGAATGGCTTTTAATTTGGGCTTTAAAAGATGGGTAGGAATTTAATAGGTGAGGAAGAGGAGCAAGTCTGTTCTAGATTTAAGGGAGAGAATGTGAAAGGAAGAGTGGGGCATGTTCATGGAATCTGTGTTTGGGCACTTACTTATTGATTCTAGTTCAGCTCAAGCACAGAGTATATGGTAGAGGACTACTATTCTATAAAGCTATATAAGTTGTTGGTACCTGGCCAGCTGGACTTTTAATCTTATGAGAAAAGACTGAATTTTTCTTAAGAGCCAGTGAAGTTTAGGTAATACAGAATGCCAGGCCTGAAGTCAGGAAGACGCAGCTCGCTGTGTTCAAATCCAGCTTCAGACACTTACTAACTCTGTGACCCTGGGTAAGGCAGTTAACTGTGTTTGCCTCAGTTTCCTCATCTATAAAATGAGCTGGAGAAGGAGATGTCAAACCACTCTAGTATCTCTGCCAAGAAAATCCCAAATGGGATTTCATCACTGAAATAAATGAACAACTGAAGCGTGATCTGTCCTGATCTCTTCCCAAGGAGACTGGTCTGGGAGCAGTAAGAAGAATGAACTGTCAGGATAATAGGTTCACAAATCTAGAAATAAAAGGGATCTTAGAGTATACTTAATTTTAATCCCAGTAAGATAAGTGTTGCCGAACCAGATTAAAATGTAACAGAAAAAAATAATACAATGTTAATTAGTAGTTTTAAAAGTCAATATAAGGCACTCATCTGATTTAAATTCCACATTACTGATCTAGACCATCCCCCAAAAGCCCAAGGAGGTGAAAGGAGCTAGCTGCTGAAGGTCACATAGGAAATAAGAGGAAGAATCTGGATTTGACCCCAGAATATCAGTTCATGAGCATTTATAAAACTTAGAGATTCATAGAAAGTCAAATACATGTCCCCATCTTCAAGGAACTCTCATTCTTATTTTAACTCTATAGCTAACAGAGTTTTGGAAGCACCTGCTTCTTTTCCTAGGCAGTGGAATCAAGAAGGCAGACAGGAGGAGGATGCTCTAGTGGATCTAGGTAATGAGAGCCTGAGCCAGACTGCTTGGCTGTCAGAATAGAGAAGCCCGGCTGGGTTACTGTTACCTGTTCAGCAAGAATCTGCTGTTGCTGCTGCTGTCTTTGCTCTCTCAGAAACTGCTGCTTCTGCTGCTCCATCAACTGTGCTCTTTGATCAATGAGCATCTGCTTCATGATGGCTGCTTGGGGCTGTGTGGCCAAGAAGCTGGGACCTCCAGGGTTGGCGCCAGTAACCATGCTGCCAGAACCTGGGGCCACCGAAGACTGAATAGGGCCTGTGGGCCGAGAGAGGCCGACTGGGTGCTGATCCTGTGTAGAGAGAGAGACAGTCATGGTTTCAATAGCCAGTCTTATACCTTTTAGAGACAATAGAACGGGAGAGCAAAGAATAATAATGGTGAAAACTCATATTTGCATAATGGTTGGCGTTTATAAAGGACTTTTCTCATAATAATCCTGTGAAGCAGGTCTCATGATCTGAGACCAGCACATTTTCTGGAGTATATTGTTGTACAGCTAAAAGCTTCCAAGTGCCCTACCTAAGCTGTCCCTAAAAGAATCCCAATAATATTCCCGTCTTACTTTCCCATGGCAATGTTAGAAATATTGATCATGAATAAGAAAATGACTTTGTTCTGGAAAATCTGTGATTTACCTAGACCAATTAGGGAAGTTCAAGATGGTGATGGGCTCATCAATCAGTAATTGTAATGTGTTTACAAGAAGGAAGAACACTGATTGCCTAGGGGAAGTCTTTCATGATTTCCTTTATCAATGATTTCCCCCTATTCCAATACCGTGTATGTATGAAAGATAAACATATCTATATAATATAAGCTTATAAGTATATATATATCCATATAGCTATCTATTTTTCTATCATATCTATTCCTCATCTCTAATAGGATATAATCAAAGGCTGGTATTAATTGGGGCCACTAACTTTTTTTTTCTAATTTATTAATTTTAAACATTTTTTCTTAAGTTTTGAATTCTAAATACTCTCCCTCCTTCCTATTTCATTCCCTGCTCACTGAGAAGGCAAGTGATATATTAATTATACACATGAAATCATGTAAAACATATTTCCATGTAAGCCATATTTCAGAAAGAACAAGAAAAATAAAGTGAGAAAATCACACTTTGATTTGCACTCAAAGTTCATAATTTCTTTCTCTGGAGGCAGGCAATATTTTGCTTATCATGAGCTCTTTGGAATTGTCTTAGATCATTGATTGATCAGAGTAGCCAAGTCTTTCACAGCTGATCACTATTACAACACTGCTATTACTGTGCACAATGATTCCTAGTTCTTCTTTACTTTGCTGATGTTCTGGCCATGTTTGCCACAACTTGTTCAGTCATTCCCCAGTTGATGAGCATGTCTCTATTTTTTGCTTTTGCTTTGAGATCATAATTGCTACCTCACTTTTTTTTTTTTTTTAGTTCAGCCAAAGCATATTAGATTCTGCTCCAACCCTTGTTTTAACTCTGTGTGTCTGTCTATTTTAAATGTGTCTCTTGTAAATAGCATATGGCTGGATTCTGGTTTTTAATAAATTCTGCTATCTGCTTCCATTTTATGGGTGAGCTTATCCCATTCACACTTACAGTTATGATGATTAACTGTATTCTCCTTTATCTTACTTTTATTATTTCTGTCTTTAATGTTTATCTTGTCTCTCCTCAAAAGTCTATTTTGCTTCTTATCACTGCCTCCCTTAATCTATCCTCCTTTTCATCCTTTCTTCTTTCTCTTATCCTCATTCCCTTTTATTTCCCTGCTGAGTAAATTATATTTCTATATAACTAAGTGTGTATATGTATTCTTCCCTCTTTTTACCAATTTTGATGACAGTGATCTTCAAGCATTGGTGAATCCTCCCCCCATTTTCCCTCCATTGTATCAGTTCTTTTTTGCATGTCTCTTTTATGTGAGAACATTTTGCCCATTCTACCTTTCCATACCCCCTTCTCCCAGTACATTCCTCTTTTCACTCCTTCATTTTTTTTAGATCATGTCAAATAACTGACTCATATTTGTGGCCTCTGATTATGTAAATTCTTTTAAATTGTTCTAAAATTGATTGAGTTCTTAGGAGTTTTTTATATCTATATATCTATATATCTGTTTCTCGAATAGGAATATAAAGAGTTTAAATTTATTGAAACCTTTCTAATCACTTTTTCATTTTTACTTTTCTTATGCTCTTATTGGGTCTTCTGTTTGAATGTTAAATTTTCTATTCAGCTCTGGCTTTTTTTGAAAGTTTTTTATTCATTAAATATAATTTCCCCCTCTGAAGAACTATACTGGGTAGATCATTTTTGGTTATAATCCTAGTTCCTTTGCCTTCTGGAATATCACAATTCAAGCCCTCTGCTCTTTTAATGTTGAAGTTACTAAATAATGTGAGATCATGGGTGTGGCTCCATAGTATTTGAACTGTTTCTTTCTAGTTGCTTGACATATTTTTTCCTTTGGAAAAAAGGAGCTTTGGAATTTGGTTATAATATTCCTAGGAGTTTTCACTTAGGAATCTCTTTCAGAAGGTGTTTGGTGGATTATTTAATTTTCTATTTTATCCTCTGGATTTAAGATTGGGGCAATTTTCCTTGATAATTTCTTGAAATATGATGTTTAAGCTCTTTCTTTGGTCATAACTTTTGGATAGTCCAGGAATTTAAAAATTATTTCTTCTTGATCTATTTTCCAGGTCACTTGTTTTTCCAATGAGGTATTTCACATTTTTTTTCTATTTTTTTTTCATTCTTTTGACTTTGTTTTATTGTTTCTTAATGTTTCATAAAGATATTAGCTGTTACTTGCTAAATTATTATTATCTTCTTCATTGAGATTTTGTACCTTCCCCCCCAGTGGTCAATTCTGCTTTTTAAAAAGTTATTTTCTTAGTGAACTTCTGTATATATATTTTTTTAACCGTAAGGCCAAATCAGTTTTTAAAGTTTTATTTTCTTTAACATTTTTGTTCCTCTTTTACAAGCTGTTAATTCTGTTAATTCATAATTTTCATGTATCACTCTAATTTTTTCCCCAAATTTTCTTCTATCAATTTTATCTCTTTAACTCTTCCAGGAATTTCTGTGAAGCTTTGTTTTAGCTGTTTTCATCTTGTTGACTTCTAAATTTATATCTTGGTCTTTCTTACCATGATAGCAGTTTTTTATGGTCAATTTTTTTGGGGAGGGATTGGTTGCTTATTTATTTATTTATTGGCTGATGCAATTGGGGTTAAGTGACTTGCCCAGGGTCACACAGTTAGGCAGTATTAAGTATCTGAGGCCATATTTGAACTCAGGTCTTCCTGACTTCAGGGCACAGGCTGCTGTGCCATCTAGTTGCCCCTGTTTGCTTATTTTTCTAACATATTTCTTGACTTTGAATTTTATGTTAAAGTAGAGTTTGCCCAAGTCGGGGTGAAGAGGCATTGTATCAAGGGATTTTTGTGTTGCCTTTTCAGGGCTGGTTCTGGGGGTCTGCAAAATTTTGGTGCTTCCAAGGGGTTGTGATTCTGAGAGAAGTTATGGTCATTGCTCTCCTTGTCTATGTTCTGCTGTTTACCCAGGAAGAACCCCTGGTCACCTAGAGCCATAAGCACTAGTATTCTCTTTGTCTTGAAAAGGGACCTCCCTTAGAGACCTCCTTTCCACCTTGAAAATGTAATCTGGAACTGATACCTAGAACTGTTCATGAGCAATAGAGTTGCCAATCAGTGTCAGCTGTACCCAGTGCTGGCAAAAGGTCCCCTATAATCTTTTTTTCTGGCCAACTATCTGATATCCCACATCCCCTTCCCACCACTAAGTGCTCTTGAAGCTGCTTCTGTAGCCACTGTTGTGTGTGGGTTCCAGATAATTCTCTATTTTGGCTCTTCTGCCACCTCCCAAGTTTTCTTAGGCTAGAAAAAATGTCTTATCCTGACCTTCTGCTGCTCTGCTGCTTCAAGATTTGATTTGAGGCATTATTTTAAAGTTTGGAGGGGAATATTGGAGGAATTCCTCTGGATGGCTGCCCCCAATCAATCATTGTAACTTTGCCCTCCCCCACTTTAATTTTAAGAAATTGGAATAAAAAAATTTTTCTTTTTGATCCATTCTTGTGACTTCATTGATATGGGGGGAATTCTCAGTGTATCTTGACCAATGCAGCCTGGAATCTTCCCTGATTGAGGAAGGATCTCAGAGGTGAGGTGAATTGCCCAGAGTCACTCTGCCAGTATGTGCCACAGGAAAAGACTTAATTTCAGGTCTTATGATTCCAAGGCCAGCTTTCTATCCACTATACCTGGGTGCCTCTCTAATAGAGCAATGGGAGGAACAAACGAGGAAAGCTGAGCATGAAAATAATAGAGCTAAGTGTTATAATCAAATACAACTTACACAAATTAATTTGACACTTAATTTTATATATATGTATATGTATAAATAATTGTTATTGTGCAGCACTGCACAGTAATTAGGCATAAATAGTAAGTAGTTAATGTAAATGACTATGTTTAATGTTATTTTCTCCTAGTCAGATAAATTTATACAGTTTAACATTCTTTTGTTGTGTTAGTGCTCAACATCTATAGTTAATATCAATTGATTTTAACTGATTTTAACCCTTCTTTCTCCTTCTTTTCTATCTTCTAAAAGAAAAAGGCAACTTTCAATTGCCTAATCTTTGTAGCCCAGGATGAACTTCCCTGTGTATCTCTGAATGTGAGGAAGCACAAAATCACAGATTTTCTGGAAAGGGCCTCAAAAGGCCATATGGTCCTACCCTCCCCCCATTTTACGTGTGAAAAAATCCCAGACCTACAGCCAATCCTTTCTCCTCCATCACTCCTACAAGTGAGATATGGATCAAGGATTGCAACATAGATCTTCTGAAGTGGAGGAAATGTCTATCTGATCTTTCCCTACCAGCTAGAAAAACTAAACTATAGAGATGGCTTCTCTGGGACTACCAGCTGATGGTATGACGGAGGGCAGAGTATACATCTGCTACATTTGCTTCATAAGGAGGGGGGGATTGTTAAATGTAAGTGAAGACCAAAAAAGGGATAAACAAGCTAAATCTCTGTCTAAGTAGACAAGGGAAGGAATGGGAGAATATTGAGTGTGTGGAAGAAAATCTACTTGTGTGCAGAATGAATACAGAGAGGCTTGGAGAGACTTACATGAACTAATGCTAAGTGAAATGAGCAGAACCCGGAGATCATTATACATGGCAACAAGAAGACTATATGATGATCAATTCTGATGGACGTGGTTCTCTTCGACAATGAGATGAACCAAATCAATTCCAATGGTTCAGTGATGAAGAGAACCAGCTACACCCAGCAAAAGAACTCTGAGAAATGAGTGTGGACCACAACATAGCATTTCCACTCCTTCTATTTTTGTCTGTTTTCCTTCTCAGGTTATTTTTACCTGATTTCTAAATCTGATTTTTCTTGTTATCTTGCAATCTTGCAAATATCAGTTATCTTGCAAGATAACTGTATAAATATGTATACATATATTGGATTTAACATATACTTTAACATATTTAACATGTATTGGACTACCTGCCATCTAAGGGAGGGAGTAGGGGGAAGGAGGGGTAAAGTTGGAACAGAAGGTTTTGCAAGGGTCAATGTTGAAAAATTATCCATGCATATGTTTTGAAAATAAAAAATTTTTAATAAAATAAAAAAAAGAAAATCTACCTGTGGCCTTAGCACAGTACCTGCACGTAGTAATGCTTATTAACTTGATTTGATAACTTACTATCAACATTTTTTCTTTTTTTCCCAGCTTTTTGGCTACTTCCTAAAATGCTTCAGCTAATTTACTCAACCTGAACAAGTTATATAATAAGACCATACTAATTATTTATGTGACTGTGGATTGGTCACTTTTCTTTACCAGTACTCACTTATTCTAGTACTCATTCATCAGCTTTTTCCCTATCTCTGAACATTTGCAAAACAGATCTTCTTGCCTAGAGAGTGCTCTTCTCTTCAGCACCACTTTTCAGAATTCTTATTCTCCTTCTAGGACTGCTCAGGTGGATTCTTTGGGAAACCTTTGCAGACTGGATGTTCTCATCCTCCTCAGGTTAATGTCTGTTTTCTTATCCATGTACCTGTTGTATTCCTTTATCTATCTCTATCTCTATATAAGTATAGATATAGATAGATATATATGTGTGTATGTGTATGTATGTATGTGTGCCCCCCTCCTACTTCACACTCTACTCCTCCCAGTTGGCAGTTGATAAATGTTTAATAATAATGATGATAGCCAACATTTCATTGGGCAGTTAGACAGCAGAATAAAGCATCTGGTCTGGAGTCGGGAATAGTCATCTTCCCCAAATCAAATCTGACCTCACATATTTCCCAGCTGTGTGATACTGCGTAAATCATTTAACTCTGTTTATCTCAATTTCTTCATCTGTAAAATGAGCTGAAGAAAGAAATAGCAAGCCACTCCAGTATTTTTGCTAAGAAAATTCCAAATGAATTGAACTTGGCTAAAAATTATTAACCAAAAATAACATTTAGATAACACTAATATACTAAGTACTTTACAATTGTCATCTCATTTGATCCTCACAACAGCTGGGAGGCAGGTGATATTACTGTCCCTTTCTTACAGATGAGGAAACCGAGGCAAAAAAGAGTTAAATGATTTCCCCAGGGTCAAATAGTTATCATGTCTGAAACAGAATTTGAACTCAGGTATTTCTGACTCCAAGTTTGATGTTCTATCCATGGTACCAGTCTTGACACTGGATATTTTGTACTATACTCCTATAGGTACTTTTCCTTACCTTCCTTCAGCTTCCTTTTATTTATTTTTTAAATTTTCTTTTTTTCTGAGGCTGGGGTTAAGTGACTTGCCCAGGGTCACACAGCTAGGAAGTGTTAAGTGTCTGAGACCAGATTTGAACTTGGGTCCTCCTGAATTCAAGGCTGGTGCTCTATCCACTGCGCCACCTAGCTGTCCCTTCAGCTTCCTTTTAAATCTGTTGTCTTCCTACCTTAGAATTGTAAGCTCCTTGAAGAACACTGCCTGTCATGTAGTAACTACTTACTAGATGCTTGTTGACTTGACTTGATGGGATGATAATTTCCATGAGCTGAGGCAAGTATTCATGCTCTCTGGGTCACAATTTCATCACCCAGAAGGCAGAACTAGATGGCCTTGAAGGTCCTTTCCAGTTCTACATCCAGGAATCTGTAAGTCCTAGAAGTCAGTGATGAGAGTGCGTTCTGGTCTCAGGAGCCAAGCCAGTCCCAATGCTCCTTCATGGTGGGAATGGAAAACATTAGCAGTAAGACTGCCTAGTGAATGAATGCAGCACTGCATTTGGGAGCCAAGAAAACATGGATTCCCAATTCTGATTCAGATGCTTAATAGCTTTGAGAATTTGGACAAATCACTTAAACTTTCTGGTCCTTGATCTTTGTCAAACCTCCTTTCAGGGCTAGTCTTAGGATTAGGCAAAGCTTTCCTGCTTTTTCCCCAAAGAATTGTTCTACTTGCTTGCTTAAGTTAAAAAATCCTTTAATAGAGAACTCAGTCTTATTTAGAGACACTTCGAGTATCTCGTGTTGTTAATATTCTCTGTCTTTAGACGTGGTGGGTTTTGTGAGTTTTTCTGACCAAATTTTTTTTTTTCATCCAATAGCCAACCTTCTGGTGATCCACACTAGATAAACAGCCATATTTAAGAAGGAAATTCCTATTCGGTGTGGTCCAAGAGACCCACTGAACTCATTCATATTAACATCTAACTTAGTCAATCATCAAGTCTAAATGACTAATAACAGATACCTTGTTTTGATGGGCATATGCTGGAGAACAAAGGGAGAATATAGGGCACAGACCATTATGTTTTTGTCTATATTCTCACCAAGAAAGATCTCACAGGATCTTGTACGTGGTAGGTATTTAATGATTGTTTGTTGAACTGAAATCACTAATGATCAGAAAAAATGCTAATTAAAATAACCCTGAGATATCAGTCACATTCCTCAAGTTAGTAAAAAGAGGGAAAGATGGCAGAGCCATCTTGTCTGGGGGATGGTGGGAAGACACTGGATACCTTTTACACACCTGATGGTGTGAGGAGGGCAGAGTATACATTTGTTACGTTTGCTTCATAAGGAGAGAGGAGGGATTGTCTTTTTCTAAGGCTCTGGTAATAGGAGGGCATGTGTAGACTTTTGAAGGATAATATTTCTTCAAACAAAACAAGGGAAATCATAAATTTATGTTGAAAAAAATGAAAACCTTAAGATTTTTATAAAAAGTTCTTTGGGGTTATGAGTGGGTGAGATGGTTGACTGATGGTCTGAGGTATGGAGACAGGAGTCAAATCAATAACTTCAGCTACCTGAACCCTGAGCTGGATTTTAGTGCCTCTGGTTCAAAGAAATGATGCTTATTCGATTCTCTTCCCCAATTTTCTGGATTTCAAATCCCAGTCTTTCTAAGGAGGATACAACATATGTATTGTAATATGAGCAAGTGGAGATTCTGAACTTTCCTCATCCGATTACAGGTCACTGAAGCTGAAGGAGACAATGATTTTGGTTTTAATCATTATTCTGTTCTCCCTTTCTAGATCTCCCTTTCCTCTTAATGAAGAATCTTAGCAGGTGACCCAGTGGGCCACAAACCTTACATGGTTCTTTATATGTTCTTATTCCTCAATAAGAAGGAAGAAAATCACTTCACTAACCAGCAGCAACAACAACAAAAGCCCCCTTCCTCCCTACCCCCCACCCCGCCCCGCCATCCTGGCAGTTTTCTGAGGACTACAGAGAAGGGGTAGGAGGTGCGAAGAAAGACCCCCCCCCAAAAGGCAACTTGCGTGTCTTCTAAAAACAGAGGTGGTAAAAATAGCCCCACACGACCGACAGCTGCCTATTTAGAAATGTCTGCGTAGAAGAGTTTCTTTCCTGTGAAGTGTTTTCAGGAACATCGGTTATGTTTGGCTAACGGGGCGCTCTGGTCGCTCTGGGGACCCTGAGGGTCGCAGGCCCATTCTGCAGAAGGGCGAGACGCAGGCTTGCCCTTGGAGTGATGGAGTTGCAGGTCCCAGGGCTTTGGGAGGGGGCTCAGCCTGTCTGGTGCACCCTCAGACGCCTGTCTGAGAACGAGAAGGGGCTTGCTGTTCTTTCCCTGCCCCAGCAGATGGTGATGTCAGCCCGATTCTCTGCCATCCAGCCTGTCTTGGGTGACTGTTGCTCCCTCCCACCCCCACCTCTGTCCCTGTCTCCCCCTCCTCCTTCCACCCCTCCCCCACACTTGCAGATGGCTTAATCATGACTACTGTTCCTCCTCCTTCTCTCCCCCACCCCCTCAGTGCGTCTGGGATAATGCTGCTAACGTAGAGCCAGGCAGTCAAGTGTTACAGCGTACAGCAGGTAGCCTGGCAACTGAGAGCATAATACTGAACAGATGGTGTTCCTACAGCATGATGGACATCACACACGACAGCCTGAGACAATCCAGGAATTCCCTGGTGATTTGAGGCCCTCTTTCCACAAAATGAGTTCTCTCTCCAGTGCCATGGATCTTTGGGATGAGCCCCCTCCCCTTCTCTCCAACTGACACCCGACTAGTAAACTGGTTTCTTATTACCCACTATTCTTCAGCCTGAGGGGGCGGGGCCTTGTGAGGAGGGCTGCGAGGGAAGGGGAGGATGGATGACCCAGGCAGGGCAAGTGGGGGCCAGCAGAAGGAAGGCTGCCGGTGTCGGGCTTGAGGCATGGGGGTGGGGGTCACCTGTGGCCCTTGCTGGCTGAGAGGGCAGGAGGGCTGGTCTGAGGAGGAGGGCACGAGCCCGCCGGCCTACCTGTCCCCGGCTGCCTCCTCTCCCAGTCCCAAGGCTGCCCAAAGAGCAGCCTAAATGAATTTGGGGATTTGATTCCCCAACTCCCCCGAGGGGTAATTTAGACTCTCCTAGAACCACGCGGTATCCTTAAGCGTCCTAAGAGGCTTCCAATAAAAAAGTCAGACATGGAGGTGGAGGTGGGAGGGGGGAGGATGGTGAAGGCTACCAGCACAGTCTCTCTCCCTCCTTCCCTACCCCTGCTTTTCCCTAACAAAGAAACAAACAAGCCCTTCCTTCCTCTAAGAGCCAGGGCAGCAGGGCCTGGGCTCCAGCTCAGCTTCCAAATGCATCTGGTCCTCCCTCCTGACGAAGCTTCCTTCCACCAGAGCACATACATGCTGCTCTCTACTAATGAGCTCAGGAAGCTGAGACAGACCCCGGCTGTCAAATTTCTACCCGCCCAACAACACATAATATATGCCTGGGGTTGGAGAGGAAATGGGAGCAGAAGGGGAAAGAGGGAAAGAAAAAGGGGGTGGGGTGGGGGGCGCTCTCAGGATTTTCATGGCAAGAAAAAGAAGAAATCCTTGGGGGGGGGAATATTTCTTCTCCAAAATCTAACCTTCCCAGTCCCCTGCTAATTGCTATATTCATACAGACTATATATGTATCTCATCCATCAGGAAACAGAAATGGAACAAATGATTTTTAAAAAAATTGCATCAAACCAGGGCCAAGAAGTCCTGCTATTCCAATGCAGCTCTCGTCTATCCCAAGGACCCTCTATGTCTGAAACCCGTAAGTGCCGTTCGTAGGTTTCCTCCTGAAGCAGAGCATGCATTTATATCTATCTGAGGATCTGACGACATTGGGTAGTGGTTGTTCCAGTTTTTGAAAGGTAGCAGTGAATCTGTCATTCTGAACACCGTGTCTGCTTGAAAACAAAGATTGAAGTCCAACTGTTCTATGTCAGTGATTAGAACAAAGAATCCACGAGAATTTGGAGGGATGTACATGGCTGTTAGATGGGATGGGTCAGGGCGGGACTTAGTGTAAAGGATGCCGGTAGTTAGCTTGCAACTTAATTGATTTAATCCACAGATATCTGTTAGGTGTCCCTGTACCCAAGAACCTGTGCTCAGTGCTAGAGACACAAAGACAGAAATGAAACCTACCTGCCCTCTGAGAGCTTATAGAATACTGGAGGGTGGGGCAGAGAAGCCAATATGTACAAGGAAATATATTTCCAAAGGAAGCACCTGACCCATACTTTGAAGGAAACAAGCTAGGTTCCCAAGCAGGCGAGGGTCCCAGCTCATCACAGGCTTTCCTGCAGGACTTGGGAAGCCAGCTGATGACCATCTCCAACTCTCCCTCATAAAACAGATCCTAGTAATGGCAATTCACATTATCATTCTTCCCCTGAGGTGGATAATATTTCAAATAGTACATTCTCAGCCTCCCTTTTACAGATAAGGAACCAGTGGTTACTCAGAGAAAGAACTTAAATAATTTTGTATTTAGAGCTGGAAAGAACTCTAGTCCAACCATCTTATTGTATAGATGTTGAGTTTTTTGGTTTCTTCCTTCTGTTTATGGCTGAATAGGCTAATTTTATGACCTTTCTTAAAATGTCAAATGGAGGCTCCCTTTTTGGGGTATCAGAACAACTTGTAAGAAAAGACTATGCTTCCTGGGTTCTTTCTAGTGCTCTTTTTGATCCCATATTGATTCTCTACCTTTCTAGTCCCTTATATCCAGCCTCACCTCCTGACCTTCCCCACCCAGGCAGGTGAAATCACTCACCCAAGCTCAGTTATGATCTGAACCCAGGCCCCCTAACTGCAATCTTACATTTCTTCTCATGAGCCATGCTCTCATCCAGGAGAACATGATTTTTATTATCAGATCACAGGATTAGGGACTGCACTTGGAGCTAGACCAATCTATTTGATGATAGAAGTCATCAAATTTAAATTGATAGATGCTGAAACGGAGGCAGGTCAGGTGTCCGACTTCAGAGCTATTTCCTCCTCCTCGACTATGTGATGAATCCCTTTGTAATACATCTGTGGATGTGATGTTGTTTTAAAGAAAAACCTTAAAAAATGCCAAATAACACCTCTATGAAGAACCATTAATATCAACAGCCCTAGCCTCTAAGTATCGGCTGGTTGAAAGCACCAAGATCCAGGCAGAACATATAATCCAGGCCCTTCTCTGCATTACACAGCTGACCCTGCATTTTCCCAAGGCATTTGCTGAAGGG
Organism: Sminthopsis crassicaudata; assembly: GCF_048593235.1. Classification (NCBI taxonomy): domain Eukaryota; kingdom Metazoa; phylum Chordata; class Mammalia; order Dasyuromorphia; family Dasyuridae; genus Sminthopsis; species Sminthopsis crassicaudata. The sequence continues at coordinate 67,613,421 of NC_133622.1, forward strand.
TAGAATTGCCAAGTTTTCTATCACAATTTCTTGTATGTTTGGGAATAAAATGATTTTTTCCCTCATCTTTTCAGGCCGGCAATGTTTGCGATGTGAAACCAGGAATTCCCAAATTATCAAATGTTCACAGCAATGATGACAACGGACTGGCAAAACATCCTACATTAGCAGACAAACATGGCCATTACGTTATCTGGCAGCACTATTGTGGAGGGAGAGAGGGAAAGAGAAGGAAGGAGGCAAGCAGACAGATGGAGAGAGAACAAGAACAGTATTTGAGGCCAGAATGAAGCACTCAAAGTTCTGAAAATCATTCCTGGGTTTCTAGATGGTAACCTGGGAAATGACCCAAGACAATTCCCTAGTGGGCTGACCTCTTGGGAGGATTCTGGAAGTAAAAATGGGGAAGGTCAGGCTATACAGGGACTAGAAAAGTAGAGAGATATACGGGATCAAAAGGAGCGCTAGAAAAGACCCAGAAAGCACAGTCTTTTCTTACAAGTTGTCCGATACTCCAAATAGGGAGCCTCCATTTGACATTTTAAGATAGGCCATAAAATTAGTCTATTCAACCATAAACGAAGGGAGAAACCACAAACCCCAACATTTCCCTTTGAAGCTGGATAAGGTGTCAGGACAAAACTTTGTTCTGAGGAGGATGGTCCCTTAAGAGAATTTTATCTTCTTTTTTAAAGGAAATTTTCACACTGGTCTGGAGAGCTGCCTGCAATAAAAAACTATGTTCTCCAACAAGAATGGTGATCACAGATCAGCAAGCTGCTAGAGACAGTACGGCCCATTGGCTTGGGTTTTTTTTTAACCCCATGTGGCAGTTATACCCCCAAGATTCTTAGTTTTGGGGGGCACGGTGCTTGAATCTTAATCAGACAAACAGCATTTGAAGGTTTGCAAAGCGCTTTACATTCATCACCAATCTTATGAAGTCCATTACTTGAATAGCAGTTAGTATCTTGGGACCCAAATCAAAGACTACTAAATGTGTTAAGCATAAACCTTTAAAGAGGAAACGTGCTACTTTGCTCAATTACTTTGACTGCAAAATTCTACCCAGCTCGACAATGGAATTAGAATCTTAGAAGACTTGATGTGAAGGGGACCCCTGAGACCATCTAGTCCGGCCTCATCATTTGACAACTCCATGTAGTGGAAAGAACTGAGCCGGGCAGGGTGAACGGGCTGCTTCTTAGAGGGTGTTAATGGGCCTCCAAGACCTTTTGGAGCCTCCGGACAAGAGATTTTGGCCCCCAGCTAGTAAGAAGGGAAAGGCTTAGGGAACAGGCTGGAGAAACACTGATAAAAGGAAGTTCCTCCAAGAGAAAACCTCTCTCTAGCAATGGAGATGGGCCTTATTCCTCCAACTTAGAGTCTTACAGAGTTCTCAAGCACTGAGATGTTAAGCATTTTGCTTTTCAGCATGGCACAGTTATAAGAAAGCTCTTCTAGGATGCTCTCAGGAGGCTGCTTTCTTTTCAATCGCTGTCCTTGGTAGTCACACCCTAGAGGAAGTTCTCTTCCCAACCTGATCCTGGCCCAGCCCCACTCAAGGGCAGCCTTCCCAGCAGCTCCCTTTAAGATAATCCAGGTCTTTCTGTGCAAGAGGGTGAACGTCCTAGCCTTTGTCTTGTCACTGGTTCAGGGAGAGAGAGAGGCTGAAGACTTTGCATAGCTTTGCCTCCCTTAAATCCAATTCACATCCAAGTGAAGACTTCATCTGTGATGTCATCAGTCAAATCTGTGATGTCATCAGTCAGATCTGTGATGTCTTCCCAAATGAAGGACTGAACAACAACAATTCAGTGTGGCTCCAGGAACAAGACCAGAGTGAAAGAGATTTATAGCCAGAAGTCTAGGAATTCTGGGTCCAAGTCTAATCATGTCCAGAGTGGTTTTTTCTTTTCTTTTTTTCTTTCCTTCCCTCCCTCCCTCCCTTCCTTCCTTTCCTTCCTTCCTTCCTTCCTTCCTTTTCTTCCTTCCTTCCTTTTCTTCCTTCCTTCCTTCCTTCCTTCCTTCCTTCCTTCCTTCCTTCCTTCCTTCCTTCCTTCCTTCCTTCCTTCCTTTCTTCCTTCCTCTCCTCATTTTCTATCTCTCTCTTTCTTTCTCTCTTTCTTTTCTTACTTTTTCTCCTTTTCCTTCTTCCTTCCTTTCTTTTCTGTTCTTTTTCCTTCTTTCCTTCCTTCCTTCCTTCCTTTTCTCTCCTCATTTTCTATCTCTCTCTTTCTTTTCTTACTTTCTCTCTTTCTTTTCTTACTTCTTCTCCTTTTCCTTCTTCCTTCCTTTCTTCTTTCCTTCCTCTTTTCTTTCTTTCTTTCTTCCTTCCTTTCTTTCTTTCCTTCCTCATTTTCTATCTCTCTTTCTTTTCTCACTTTCTCTCTTTTATCACTTTTTCTCCTTTTCCTTCCTTCCTTCCTTTTCTTTTCTGTTCTCTTTCTTTCTTTCTTTCTTTCTTTCTTTCTTTCTTTCTTTCTTTCTTTCTTTCTTTCTTTCTTTCTTTCTTTCTTTCTTTCTTTCTTTCTTTCTTTCTTTCTTTCTTTCTTTCTTTCTTCCCTTTCTCTCTCCCTTCCTTCCTTCCTTCCTTCCTTCCTTCCTTCCTTCCTTCCTTCCTTCCTTCCTTCCTTCCTTCCTTCCCTCCTTCCTTCCTTCCTTCCTTCCTTCCTTCCTTCCTTCCTTCCTTTCTGAGGCAACTGGAATTAGGTGACTTGCCCAGAGTCACACAGCTAGGAAGTGTTAAGTGTCTAAGGCCAAATTTGAACTCAGGTCCTCCTGACTTCAGGGCTGGTGCTCTATAGGCAGCTCTAGCTGCCCTAGAGATTGTTTTTCTTTTCTTTTTTTTTTTTTTTCTTTTTAACTTCTCTGAAACTTCAGTTTCTTTATCAGTAAAAACAAAATCATACTTTTATTACCTATCTCTTAAGATTATTGTAAAGAAAGCACTTTGTAAAACCTATAGAAATGGCAATTATTTCACAGAATAAAATTTCTATGGAAATGTGAATTATTATTAACAGAGGAGGCAATAAGACCCAGAAAAGGGTAAGTGACTCACCCAGGAGGACTCCTCACTACCTATGAAACCGAAATTCCCTGGGCTTTAGCTTCCTTATTTATAAAACATGGGGGCTTACTAGATGATTTCTTCTGTCCTTTGCAGCCTTAAATCTTACATCTCATATAACATAATAGTATGCTAGAACATAAAATAAAATGAGGTGTCTTTATTATGATCTCCAATATACAGTATAGGCCTGGTGATAGATTGGCATGTTTATCATTCCAGGACCAGACAGAGGATCTAAATTCAGAGGAACTCATCGAGAGGTGATGAATTTTTCAGCTATAGCAAGTCTTGAAGACCGTCTACCAAACAGCACAAGGGGGTCAATCTTCTGGATAAAATCTCAGCTCCCCTAAGTATAGCAGTGTGTACCTTAGTTCGGATTTAAGTTACTATTTCCATGAAGTCAATAATGAAAGACCTTGGGGTATAGTGGAGAGAAAGCCAGTTTGTGAGCCACAAAGCCTTTGGTGTGGATCCTGCCCGACAAATACTCTCTGTGTGATTTTGGGCAAGGCATTTAAACTCTCAGGGTCTTGGGCTATTCTCTAAGATTATATATTTCATAACAAGTCTCCATCATAATCACTCTTTCATCATTAGTAGAGGAAGTTCCTCATCCAGAGCTCTTTACATCAATGAAATTACAAATCTGGTAAAAAATAAAGTAAATATGCAAACTCAAGTTTAAGAATGCCATGGAACTTAACCTATGGTCTACTCTGGAGTCTGCTTCTAATGAAATTCAGTAACTCAACTTGGCAAGTGTTTAGGAAACAAGTACTATGTGCCAAGGATTGTGCTAAGTCCTAGGAATACAGTGGAGAAAATCATATCCTTGGGGAGGCTTACATTTTACTAAGGGGATCGGGTATGATGACATGCATCTAAATGGCAATTGTAATGACAATAATTAATATCTGACTGAGACAGCAAGCATTTATTAAGGACCTACTATGTTCCAGATACTGTGTTAAGTGTTGGGGATAAAGAGACAGGCAAAGATAGTCTCTGTCCTGAAGGAGCTCACAGCTTGATGGAAGATACAAAAAGCATTTTCTTCATAAATCTGTTTGACTTGATAGTGAATGGTACGATTATTCCCATTTTACAGATATGGAAACTAACAGCGATTCAGGCAAATCTTGGTTTGGATGTCTTGAAAGTGAGAATATACTGGTAAAGAACCTAGAAGTTGTTTCTCATTTGAGACAAAGTTTTGAGGGAAGTAGAGGATAGACTTTTTTTCTTTGGGAGAAGTTTTAAAATTTTTTGTTGAAAAGACTTGGGCAGAGACAGGTAATAGGACATTAGCAGTAGATGGAGAATACTTTCCAGGAAACTGGCCTGAAAGTTCCCTTCATAACCCGGACCCTTCCTGCCTTGCTACTTTTCTTAGACTTTATTCTCTCCCCAACATATACTCTAGAACCTAGTGACAATTATCTCTTTGCTTTTCCTTGGACAAAACAATCACCTCCTAAGTGAGTATTTTCCCCAGCTCTCCTCCCTGCTGGAACTCTCTCCCTTCTCATCTCTGCTCCTCACTTCCCCGGCTTCCTTCAAGTCTCAGCTAAAGTCCTATCTTCTGCAAAAAGCCTTTCATGGACCTTCTTAAACTTAGTGTTTTCTTTGTTGATTATCTCAAATTTATTCTGCTACACTCTATTTGAACAATTAATATTGTCTCCCCCATTACACTGAGATTCTTGAGAGGAGGGATTTTTCTCTTTTCTTATTATCTCCAGAACTTAGAACAATGCCTGGCACATAGTAGGTGCTTTCTTTCTTTCTTTCTTTCTTTCTTTCTTTCTTTCTTTCTTTCTTCTTTCTTTCTTTCTTTCTTTCTTTCTTTCTTTCTTTCTTTCTTTCTTTCTTTCTTCCTTCCTTCCTTTCTCCTCTCTTTCTTTCTCTCTCCTCTCTTTCTTTCTTTCTTTCTCTCTCCTCTCTTTCTTTCTTTCTCTCTCCTCTCTTTCTTTCTTTCTTTCTCTCTCCTATCTTTCTTTCTCTCTCTTTTCTTTCTTTCTTTCTTTCTTTCTTCTTTCTTTCTTTCTTTCTTTTTTCTCTCTCCTCTCTTTCTTTTTCTCTCCTCTCTTTCTTTCTCTCTCCTTTCTCTCTCTCTCTCTTCTCTCTCTCTCTTCTCTCTCTCTCTCCTCTCTCTCTCTCTCTCTCTCTCTCTCTCTCTCTCTCTCTCTCTCTCTCTCTGTCTCTCTCTGTCTCTCTCTGTCTCTCTCTGTCTCTCTCTCTGTCTCTCTCTGTCTCTCTCTGTCTCTGTCTCTCTCTCTCTCTCTCTCTCTCTCTCTCTCTCTCTCTCTCTCTCTCTCTCTCTCTCTCTCCTATAATTTTACCAGTTTTAGAAACTGTGGGTTAGGGAGCTGCCTCCATTACAGAAGATCACAATCCATCTCTGACTTGGGAGCTGAGGGAGTTGCTCACAGCCCAAAGGTGACTTGCCTGGAATGATGGGAGCACCATCACAGGTGGGGTTTGACCTCAGACATTTCAAGGCTGAACCCAGCACTTCAGCCACCACTCTAGGCTGCTTCTAGCTCATAGCCTTATTTACCATTAAATTGTAGGCAATTTATGACCCAAAGACAGTCAGTTCCTGCCCTCCAGGAGCTTGGGAAGCACCTTCAGCAGAATGCTCGGCCCACTGTCTCATTCTGGGAATGTGTGCGGGCCTGATTTGAATCCCGGAGGAGCATTTACAACTAGGAGTGGAAGAAAAGACAGCAGAGAGAACCCAAGTCACACAATCTCAGAGAACCTCAGAGGAGAGCCCCAAATGCCCCCAACCCTGGCCCCAGTGGGATCCTCTTTACAAGCTTCCCAGTCTCCTGGTGATTAAAGCCAGGGTGAGAATCAACATTCCCCTGCAGGAGGAGGAAGTGCCCTCAGCCCCATTAAGGTCAGGCTTTCAAGGGCTTTCTTTATGGAGAATCAGAAAAATACCATTTGGCCTTATCATTCACAGAGAGCACAGCTGCCCGGCGCCCCTCCTCTGGCAGCAGCCCTCTCCCCGGCCCTTTGATGTTACTTACAGTTCCCACTCTGGTCCTCCTGTCCTGATAATCAATGCTACCTCTGAAGCATCTTACACTGGTTCAAAGTTCACCAGGAAAGAAATGCAGTGAGTTCAAGGATCTGACCAAGGCACCCCTGCCATTGACTTGACCCTTCCTGAGTGCTCCCACGGGCCTTGGAGTTGAGCCAGCCTCTCTGGGCTGCTCTAATTTATATGGGCAAGTGTGGACTTCCCAGGGGCTAATGAGGGCAAGAAGCAGTGGGAGAGCCCATTTGCCGCTGTCCATTCTGACCCCGGGAGATAAGGATATGGCCACTGGGAAAGTCGACCTCACAGCTTCTGAGTAATGAGAATAATAATAGCTAATGTTTATATAGGGCCTGGAAGTTTGCAAAGTACTTCACATCTGTCATCCCATTTGAGCTTCACAGAGCGGCCTCCTATGGGCAGCCAGGGCTGCTGGATCCACAATCAGAAGAGTTGCTTGGAGTCCTTGCTTTCCCACTTGCCACTGGAAGAAGCAGCTTACCTTAGCTCGGCCTTATTTCTTCACGTACATAAGGAGGTTACCCTGAGCTTGGGGGCTCAGGAACTCTTAAAAGGGTCTGTGCATGGATTTCAGGGGTCTATGAACTTGGACCAGGAAAAAAATCTCTTCTTTATTCTTCCTAATTTTTGTTTTTCCTTTATATTTTTTATGTACTTTAATTTGTGCATTTAAAAGCATTATTCTGAAAAAAGATCTATAGGCTTTAGCAGAGTGATTACCAAAGGGATCCTCGGCAAGTTTAAGAACCTCGGGCCTACATAACCTGAAGGTCCCCCTCTATTTCTTTTTTTTTTTTCCTGGGGTTAAGTGACTTGCCCAGGGTCACACAGCTAGGACGTGTTAAGTGTCTGAGGCCAGATTTGAACTCCCCAGTCCTCTCCGAACACTATGCGGTAGGGATGTAAGAAGTGGATGGGCACTTGGTTTCCACAGTTATGAAAATTAAATCAGGGAAATTAAATTTAAATTAGAAAACTGAAACCCACAAAGGCATCAAAGAAAAATCAGGGGTGGAGGTTTTAGATGTGAATTGGAGTCTTTACTTCCAGAAAAATGTAAGCTCCTTGGGAGCAGGGACTGAAAGATGGAGATTCACATCTGTAACTTCTGTAACATACAATTAATGGGGAGGAAGGGAGGGACTTGAGCTTCAGGAGAGGAAATCAAATAATGGCTTTGCAGTTTCAAAAGTGTGTCTATTAACCTGGACACCCGTAAAAAATGGGATTTTGCAACCTTAGTCATTTTGTTTCCACAGGTGTCCTTGAGGAATGTGATAAGGAGGGGGGATTTGCCTCTTGATCAAGGAAGAATTGGGAAAGGGGAGACATGACCAGTAGCACAAGCTCAAAGAACCAAAGAAAGAACTGCTCTGGTCACATTTTGCTTAAAATTGGGTATATTACATATCTTATAAGGGAGATTGGAAGCCTGGAAAGGATCCTGACAGAAGAAATAGGGCTAACTAAACTCCATAAAAAGATTTGACCAGGCCTCTGTAGGTTTGTTCCCTTTCTACAGAATTGGGGTACATCCATTCTTGCAAGAATGTAAAATAGATCTTTCCTGCATTCAGCAGTGAGTCAGTGATGTTCTTGGGGAAGATTTTTTATTTCTTACAAGTGTTATCTCCATTTCACAGATAAGGAAACTGAGGCTCCCAGAAAGGTGAAGTGACATGGATATATTTAGTTTAAAAGCTAGAAGAGAACTGATTTTTATGTGCTGGGGTGATCACGGGCAGATGACTTCTCTCTGAGTCTTGGTTTCTTCATTTTTTAAGACGGGAGTAATAACACTTGCCATACCTGCCTCATAGGGGTTTTGGGGGGTTCAGAGATGTGTGGGGTTGATCAATATGAGTAATTGTGATTATTGATGGCTACTCTATGCATATAATGCTATGGGGATGAACATGGGCCTTCTTGCTATCTCCTGCTTCCCTTAATTTAAAAAAAAAAAAAAAGCATTAGAATAAGACAGGAAGACAGTAGAGAGAACACTGAACTTGTAATGAGCCAGCAGAAATAAGATTCAATTCTTGCTAGGGGCAGCTGGATGGCAGAGTGGAACAGGAGGACCTGAGTTCAAATCCAGTTTGAGATACTTAATACTTCTTAGATATTTAATAATCTTAATTAATATCTTAATAGAGTACTTAGATACTTAATATTTCTTAGCCCAAGTGACCTTGGGTCAGTCACTTACTCCCAATTATCTAAGAAAAAAAAAAAGAAAAGAAAAGAAAAGAAATAAGATACAAATCCTGCCTTAGACACTCAGTGGCCCTGAACAAATCATTCACTGCACCAGCCTCAATTTCCTTTTTTAAAAACTGGGATAATAATAGCATCTAACCTACTGGGTTTTGTGGATATCTAATGAGAATGTATCTAAGGCGTTTTACCAGTTTTAAAGCATTACACAAATGTTATTATTTTTGCTATTATCCAGTCAAGCTGAGTGCAAAAGTTTCTTTTCCACCACTCCCCTTTTCCCCAGCTCCACCCCCCAAATCTCAATTCTCTCCCTCCCTTCTGATGAAGTCATCAAGCTAAAGATTGCATATGGGATGCACAGGCTGATCTTGTGTTATCCTGGGAGACAGGCCAACTCTTTCCATTTATAGATAAAGGAGCTGCTGGCTGCCAAGGAGAGCCAGCCCTCTGCTGCAGCCGCTACCAGGCAGGAAAAAGGGGGGGAAGACCGGGCCCTTGAGGACAGGCTGGAAAGCCACATCCCTGGCAGAGTCTTCTGCCAGCCTCCAGCCCCAGAGTGGTCTTTGGTGGGGAGCAGAGCCTGGACTGGAGCGGCTGAAAGAAAGTTGCTATTGAAAAGCTGCTCCATACAGCCCCCCCTCCTCCCTTCTTCTCTCCATTGCTTTCCCTGTCTCTGTTCCCCTTCCCCCTCCTTCCTTCTTTCCCTCGCTTCTCCTCTCTCTCTTCTTCCCTTTCTCCCCCTCCTTTCCTCCTTTCCACTGCTTTACCTGTCTTTGTTCCCCTTCCTCCTTTTCCTTCCTTCCTTCTCTCCCTCCTTCTCTTCTTCCTTTTCTCCCTCTCACACCCTCCTTCTCTCCATTGCTTTGTCTGTCCCCCTTCCCCTCCTCCTTCTTTCCTTCTCTCCCTCTCTCTCTTCTTCCCTTCTCCCCTCCCTCCTCTCCATTGCTTTCTCTTTCTGTTCCCCTTCCTTCTCTCCCCCCTTTTTTCTCTTCTTCCCTTTCTCTTCCTCCTTCCCTTCCTTCTCCCCCTTTCCCTCCTCTTTTTCTCTCTTCCCTCCTACTATCAGAGAATATGGAGGGGGAAGGGATTAGAGGGAGTGTATGATCTTTCAGTTTTGTCAGCTTCTTTTTCATTTCCTGAACCTTTAACCAAGTCAAGTTCATTCATGTCATTTCCAGAGGCCTGGACGGGAATTCCCCCTGCCTACTGCACTTGCATTCTCTGGAACACAAGCAGGAGCCCGGGCAGAGCTGCCCTTAGTGGGGCACTTCCCACCAGAGTGGGAAGCCAGAAAGACAAAGGATATTCACCGTGGTTCATCATCTCTGACACTGGCTCCCTGGGGGGAATGAGGCAAGGAGCTGGGTTTGCGAACTCAACTTTCTAAGTGATAGCAGAAAGCACTCAGAGACTATGGAAGTAATGCAAGCTTGGTTTAGACATACTCTTGGAAGAAAATGAGTTTTCATTTGGGGGCCCCAAATTCCAGTCTGCTGAAAGAGGTTTACTTTCTAAAACTGGTTACACATACATTCACTCTCACTTAGCCTTACTTTGGCCTTATTTGCTATTTTTTCTAGTTACCGAGTGTATGGCAAACCAAGCCCTTGAAAGGTCACCAAAATATGGGCTTTCTGCTCCAGCAGAAAAAAAAACTGATTTCATGTTACTCCTTTGCTCAAGAAGGTTCAGCAGCTCCCCACTACCTGTAGGATAAATCTCCATTTGAAATTTAAGATCCTTCAAGATGTGGTTCCAGATCACCTTTCTAGGCTGAGGTCATGTTACTCCCTCTTGTAAACTCTATGCTTTAGTCACACTGGTCTACCTGTGGATCCTTGTACGCAATATTCCACTTACTATCTTTGTACAGGCTGTCTTTCTTCCTCATCACCCTCCCTTGAAATCCCTAGCTCCCTTCAAGGGGAAGCTCTGGTTTATTTACAACAGATCTTTCCCAATTATCCCACTGTTAATGTCCCCCTTCCCTCCTGAAAATACTTTATAATCAGGATTATAGGACCATTTAATTTACATATATTTAATATTAACCTTTAGGTAAAAATATTCTATGCTCTATAAGCTAGTTAAAGACAAGAACTGTTTTCTTTTTTGTCTCTCCATCTCCAAAGCCTGTCTTAAGAAACTTAAAGAAAGCTTAAGAAACGCTTGAAAAATTAATGAATGTTCGATTATCCATTTTAATTTGATTTCCACAAAATCAGCAAGTGCTGACTATGTGCCAGGTAGATGCTGGACCCACAAACAAAAACATTTCTGTCCTACCCACAAGGAGCTTATGTTCTACTGGACATGGAAAAAGAGTAATATTTGAACTGAAATCCAAAGCTGTTTTTAAAACCTCCATTCGTAAATTCTTGGGTCTCCTCCAGGCCTTCTGAGCCGGCCTTCCTGTGGATTCTCCCCAACAACTATGTACGGGTTGTCTGGACATATCTGGAATGCTCTCCTCCCTTCTCCTCTGTGTCTAGGAATCCCTAGTTCCCTTTAAGAGTCACTTTCTCCTGGAGGATTTTCCTGGTCTCCCCAGCTGGGGTGCCTGGGTCACCAAGGATACTTTGAACAATCTACTTTTATATATGGATAGTTTTTCCTTGTTAGAATGTAAACTTCTTGAGGGCAAGGGCCATTTCCTCATCTCTTTGTATCCTCAGCCCTTAGCCCCTAGAAGGCACTTAATAAATGCTTGCTGATTAATTATTAAGATTTGATGGCCTTGGAGTTTCCCTTTTCTCTGCTACCTGTGGCTTTCTTTAGAGATGCTAATGAACAGTGGTAGAAAGAAGGGTATCAAAGGGCTGGCTCGAACTTTCAGGTCCTCAATGGGGGAGAGTTCACCAAATGCTCCCACATGATATAAATCCTGCTGGGGGTGGTTGGGCTGGCAGAGAACTGAACTTCCTAATGAAGAAGATAAAAGGATGAGTCCATTAGTGTTCTAGGTGGGCAGGAGCTTTTCAGCAGAAAGCTGTTTTTTCCTTATCATCAGATAATTTATTCCCCACTTAAAAGGAAAATCGCTCTCTTGCTCACACACCATCATCCTCTTGCTTAGGCTTGGAAATCAGGGAAACGGAGCTGAAAGGGGAGCCAGGAACAACACAGAGCATTTATATGGCCCTTAGAGTTTGCAAACATCTCATTTGAGCCTCAACCACAATTCAGTGAAGGAAAATACTGCAGGTGTTTTTATTCCCCATCTTATAAATGAGGAAATTGAATTTGAGCAAGGGAGGCGATTTGTTTGGAGAATGAA